>NC_028451.1:27464637-27471606 GCF_000263155.2 Setaria italica | reverse complement strand
GAGCAGTGACTTGATATATCCTCGTGTCTCATATAAATTGCACCACAGGATTCACAAGCACACAAATAGCATTCATAAGTTCTCGTCTAAATAAGTAATTCACAAGTTTTGCATCACAAACACAGAAATGACAAGTCACTGAGGAGGATGAGGAGGACGTGCAGGTGTCCAGTGCCCCCAGGAAGATTCTGCATTGGACGCCGCCGATTGATTCTGCACAAATGTAGGTAAAGAGATTTCATAGTCTAAACAAGTAATTCTAGTGGAAGTAAGTCTAGATTGATTGTAAGGTTGAGATTGACTCACAGGAGTAGCTGCAGGAGGTGGTGGAGGTGGCGGGAAGAGGTTCGGTGGCATAGGTGGTGGAGTTTGACCTAAACTGTGGAACACACTTTGCATGTATTGGAACATCTGCTCCGTCCTCTGCCTTTCAAGCTGCCGATCCGCCTCGATCCTCGCCTCTAGTTCCTCTCGGCGCTTCCGTTCTACCTCCACCTGGGCCTACAATATTTCATCCCAACCACTTATTGTCAAGCAAAAGGTAAGTACAAAATGAATGAAAAATTAAAGAAACACAACTAACCTGCAGAGCCTGCATCTGTAGCTGTGCAGCGGTAGGCCGTGGCTGTATCGCGGGGCTCGAGTCCGTGCTCCTTGCTCGGATCTGGGAGAGAGTGGGAGTACTGGCAGTGTCGATCACGCTATCTCCAATCCAATACCTGCCATGCTTCTTCCCTCCTCCTACCCTCATCACTATTTCAGGATCGATATCCTGAGAGCTCGGATCGAACTCTGGCCCGTGAACCTCCCTCGCCATGGCTGTGTACTCGGTGACGCGGCTGTGGATGCTGGGATGGCTGTACGCCTCGGGCGGGTCCTCCGGGTTGAAGTCGATGTCTGCCGTGGCCTTGCCCTTTTTGGACATAACCCATGCCTTGAACCGGGAGCACTCCTGACCATCATGTGATGAAGTCTGCGGAAAAAATGTAAAATGATTACAAAATATGCAGTATTATGTCTGAGAAAACAGAAATGAATTCACGTACCCATTTTTCCTTGTACTCATCAAGGCTCAGACTGCCTTGATGGTGTGATGCATATGGCATCTGCAGACGCCGCTCCCGGCAGGCATTGTGGTTCTCCAACCACCCAGGCTGCAACCACACGTCCACCATTTTTTCCCAGCACCGGGTAAAGGATCGGCACCACCACGGAGGCACCTATATGAAGTGTATAACATCAATATTATGTGGGAGAAGAAGATCGTCAAAATAGGGGAGATTCCACAAGCAAGACTTCTGAGTCCAAGCATGTTGCTCGCCATATCCCACAAACCCACCTTCATGATTATTGACCTCAAGAGCGTCTATCTGAGCACGAACCAAGGCTAAGGTCAACATCTGCGGTGGGGGCTCATTAACTACGACATCTTTCGTAAAATTTCTAATATCTGTTCTGAAAGGATGGTCAGGAGGAAGGAATTGTCGATGTTTGTCGAATGAAGAATACTTGCCACCCTTGGTCAACCAAGTGAACTTCACTGAAGCCTTGCATACTGGGCAGGGGAACTTCCCGTGAACACACCAGCCACAGAAAATACCATATGCCGGCAAGTCATGCAGGGAATAGTGGTACCAAATATGCATCTTGAAGTTTGTCCGTGTAGCCCGGTCGTATGTCCATACCCCTTCCTCCCATGCACGGACCAAATCATCTATCAGAGGCTCCATGTACACACTCATATTATTCCCTGGGTGTTCTGGAATTATCAACGATAAAAATATGTTTTGTCGCTGAAAGATGACACCAGGGGGGAGATTCAAGGGGATAACAAACATAGGCCAACATGTGTACGGGGCAGCCGCCATTCCATACGGATTGAACCCATCTGTTGCGAGCGCAACACGTACATTACGAGCCTCTCGAGCTTTCTCATCATAAATGGCATCAAACTTTGTCCAGGCTTCACCATCGGATGGATGTACCAGCTTGTCAGCATTGTATCGACGTCCGTTTTTATGCCATGTCATTTGTTTCGCGGATTCTTCACACATGTACAGCCGTTGGATCCTCGGTATGAAGGGAAGGTACCGTAGAATCTTCACAGGGATTGCAAGCTGCTTCTTCTGACCGTCACCAGAGTCTACCTCCAGGAATCTAGATGATTCGCACTTCACACAGTACTTGGCTTCCGCATATTCTTTCCTAAATAAGATGCATCCCTTCGGGCAAGCATGTATCTGCTCGTATGGCATCTTAAGTGCACGAAGAAGTTTTTGTGCCTCATACATAGACTTTGGTAAGATATGACCCTCCGGGAGCAGGCTCCCAAAAACTGTCAACATAATATCGAAGGCGTCTCGACTCAAACTAAACTGGGACTTCACGGCCATTAGACGTGCAATGGCATCCAGTTGAGAGACCTTGGTATGCCCGTGAAGGGGTTGTTGTGCCGCAGACAACATGTCGTAATACGCCTTTGCGGTAGCCTCGGGCTCCTCCTCCCTATGAGCTTTATGATAGTCATCTAACATGTCTCCCACCCCGGCGTCATCATCGTATTGCTCGATACGTTGTCTGATGACCTCGTCCCTCCCACGATCGACCTCACCATGGTAGATCCATATGGTATAGTCTGACGTAAATCCGTGCCTAACAAGATGTTTACCCATTCCTAACTTGGTTTGCCGACGCATGTTTCCACATTTGCTACACGGACACCAAGTTTCTCTTCCTCCTTTGATCCTTGCAAATGCCCGTTCCAAGAAAGCATCGGTCTTGTTTATCCATTCATCAGTCAACGAATTCTGGCTAGATCGGCCCGTGTACATCCACTGACGATCCTCCATCCTCTACCATACCAGCAAATAATATAAACACTCAAGTTGCATCTACACGTTCCTATATTGTCTATTAGGTAAAGATAGGTCCTAATCCCACACGAGGATGTGTAGGTGGCACTAGTGTGATAGATCACTTACAGCCAGGATAGAAGTGGGGGAGCACCTCCCCGCTGTTCTCCAAATACACGTCCTGTGCTGGAGATTGTGTATCCGGAGAACAATTGGGAGGTGCTGTCGAAACTCTAACTCGGATCGGAGTAGACTATGGAAACTAAACCCACCTACACATCCTCGTGCTGTCCAAAGTAACGTGGACAATTCGAAACAGATACGGTTATAAATATGCAAAAATCTGCATATTTCCAAACGTATCTCTTTCGAACGGGAGACGCCTAACTAGGTTACGTGATATACGACCATCATACGGAAATAGATGTTTAGGATGACTCACCTTGCTATCGTACAAAGTGACGACTCGAGGACGGTAACGTAGCCTCTCCTGCAAAAAAAACATACAATTGTCAACTAAAAATTTCGGCAGCACCTCCCCTACACGTGGAGGTTTCCATAACCTGCATCAAATAAACGGCACGATGGCCGACAACCACATGTACGGAGCAAGGAATGGCACGATGGCTCACTTCCACAAACATTCTTATAGCTTAAATTCCAAAGCCAACCATCATTTTCTAATTTCAATAACTAAAGTCCCACAATTTCCTAATTTCAACAACGAAAGCCCTACAATTCCCTAATTTCAACAAGTAAAGCTCTCTACAATTTCCTAATTTCAACAACTAAAGCCCTACAATTTCTAATTTCTAATATCTTATTTCTAATTTTAATCTACTATCTAAGTCAGATTTCCTAAATTCAAAAAAAAAAATACCTACGGGGACAGGGGGCGCCGGGGCCGGAACGGGGGCGGCCGGTGGGCCGCGGCCGTCGGGCAGGGGGCGGCCGGTGGGCCGCGGCCGTCGGGCAGGGGGCGGAACGGGGCCGGAACGGGGGCGGCCGGTGGGCCGCGGCCGTCGGGCAGGGGGCGGCCGGTCGGCCGCGGCCGTCGGGCAGGGGAGCCGGCGCCGGGCGCGCCGGTGGCGGGGAGCCGGGGCCGGGGCGAGGCGGCCGGCGGACCGTCGGGCGGCGCCGGTGGTGGGGAGGCTGACGCCGGGGCCGGGGCGTCGGGGTCGGGCGGCACGCGGGGGAGACAGGCGTCCGGCGGGCGGTGCGGTGGGCGCGGGCGGTGGCGCGGGACGTTGCGGTGGGCGTGCGTCCGTCGTCACTCGGCAAAGTTAATTCCGGTTTTTTTATCAACCGAGGTCGAAGAAAGTGGGCCCGTGCAACTTGTTTGCCGAGTGCATATAGAAAACACTCGGCAAAATACAAGCCTTTGCCGAGTGCCAGATCGCGGGCACTCGGCAAAGCACTAGTGTTTGCCGAGTGCCTAGATCCAGGGCACTCGGCAAACTTAATTCGGGGTTTTTTTTATCAACCGAGGACGAAGAAAGTGGGCCCGTGCAACTTGTTTGCCGAGTGCACATAGAAAACACTCGGCAAAATACAATGTTTGCCGAGTGTTTTATGGTTACACTCGGCAAACGTAACATGAAATAACGTATTTTAGTGGCCTTTTTCACATATACTTGTTCAAAATCGTGTCAAAATCACTAAAAAATTGTTAAATTAGTTTTCTACCGAAAATATTCCATTATTTCATGCAGTTATAGCTCAAATTCCATTTATATCTAATAAAAATCTATAATTGCATTTAATCAATAAAAAATATCAAATGCATCCGAAAAATTTCCAAAATTTGACATGAACCAACATGTGTTGTATGTTGCCTGTACAAAAAGATTTGAAGGCACTCCTTAATTCATGTGTCACTTGAACACCAAATCTTATTGGCTCCTTTCTAACTTCTATGAATCCCTCCAGGAGATTAGTCGGTTTCTAAGCATGATAGGTCAGAAATTGGGCGAAACGTTCTCAATTTTTTACCACAGCCTACACACATAATATAATGACATCTTGACAAATCTTGTGATTTTCAGATTTCCGTTTGGGTTTTTTACAATTAACACCCATGAACCAAAGGTTCGTGGTCGTGTTTTTAAAAACAATGTTCAAAATTTCTTTTCATTTCTGGTTGAGACCTCAATTGGTCTCCATAATATGAATATGATTTTTTCACTGATTTCAATCCATTATTTCAAGTACGTGTAGTTAAAATTTGACTTCAATCAAAAAATTCCTATTAATGCAAACAAAGCATCAAAAATCCCAAACAGACCCGAAAATATACCAAATTTTAATATGTATAACCAAATGTCCTACGTGGGGAGTAGAAAAAGTGTGGAAGGTGTTGGAAGGAATTTTTTTTTTGTTTGCCGAGTGCCTCAAGGATGGCACTCGGCAAAGTGTTTCGTTTGCCGAGTGTCCGGCTGAGACACTCGGCGAACGTTTGCGTGTGCCGAGTGTATGCGCCTGGCACTCGGCGAAGCGGACTTTGCCGAGTGTCACACGTCTAACACTCGGCAAAGGTGTAACGGCCGTCCCACGCTGTTAGTGCACGACGCACGTGCGCCGCACGCGATACCGATTTGCCGAGTGTGTCTCTTTGCCGAGTGTCGTGGAGTTGTTTGCCGAGTGCCTGATTTTTGGCACTCGGCAAACCTCCTTTTTGCCGAGTGTTTTATGTTCGCCGAGTGTCCCATTGTGTACACTCGGCAAAAAGGCTGTTTGCCGAGTGCCCGAGAAAATGCACTCGGCAAAATTTTTACACTCGGCGAATTTACTGTTTCCGGTAGTGGTTTCTGGATTTAGAGCACTGTCTAGAAGGTGGATTTCCTCAGAAACGTGTGTGATTAGGTATGGAAATTATCTTTTCTCATTAAATTGGTGTAGCATGACGTGTAATGTATTTCGATTTACTAAAATGAGAATATATGTTAATTATGCAGAGGAGCTTGCCAAGACATTACTTTTCCTAGTAGCTTGTTTGAATCACTTGATGATCACCAGGCACGGTTTCCTTTGGTAAATCGAATTCTACATGGAGGATTGATTGAGGTAGATCCAACTCAACCAAATCTGATCAATGATCATTGGCGACGAATCCTCTTCAGTGGTTTTTTGCACTCGTACATCTGCAAATCAGAAAATGACTGCATTGCGAATGCCTTCGATTACGAAAATGTTGGTGTTCTGAAGGGACTCAACCTGCTCGCATTTAAGAAATTTGATCGAGTTGAGGGAAAGAAAAATTCTGATCACATGGAGTACTCTGCTTTTGTAAAGAACATCTTCAGAAGATTCTGTGTCTCATCACCTCTCCAGCTGCTTCAACAGTGTGCAGATTTTGTGGCTGCATGTGAAATAGGAGATGACAATGTTCTGCGTTATCACTCCTTCTTTCTCGAGGACGAAGAGCTTGCCAATCTATATACTGATACTCGCAGGTTGCTTAGACAGGAGTTCAAACACCGTGGTTTAGGACCTCAAGCAAAAAATATCTTGACTGAATTGGATACCTGCTACAGCAACCCAACAGTAGTTCGTGAATGTGAGCGCCACTTAGTGCTGCAACACCTGTTAGGGTCTCACTGCCCAGAGCAGACAACACAAGGATCACTACAAGGTGGTGCAGTCTCTTCTTTTCCTGGTACTCACTACCGGACACAGCCAAATTGCCGAGTGCCAGGGGCACTCGGCGAAGGGCAGAATACCCTCGGCGAACCGTTTGCCGAGTGTAACACTCGGCAAACGGCACACGGCGAATATCGAGTCGGCAAACACTAGTTCGCCGAGTGTTTTGTGTCGGGCACTCGGCAAAGACTTTGCCGAGTGCCCAGAAAACACTCGGCGAACAATTATTGAAAAAATAAAAAAAAAATATGTACCAAACCATCCGCCGCCGCCGCCACCTGCTCCGCCGCCGCCGCCGCCACCTTCACCACCATCCGCACCGCCTGCAGTCACCGCCACTGCTTCCCGCCGACCTCCAGGTAAATCTACACGGGGTAGGGTCGCTCGCTGCCGGTGGGTTCCGGGGTCTTCGTGCCGGGGGACCCTTTGGTTAGACCTCGACAAGGTTTGGGTCGCGGGGGGCGGAGGATCCGGGGGT
>NC_028451.1:27442574-27464492 GCF_000263155.2 Setaria italica | reverse complement strand
GGGGGAGGGGGGTTTTAATTTCTGGGCCGTCTGTTTGCCGAGTGTCCTACGTGGACACTCGGTAAACGGTTGATTTGCCGAGTGTCCACCATAGGACACTCGGCAAATGTTTTTTGAAAAAAATTTAAAAAATATCTAACAGTTTCAAAAAAATACCAAATTTTCACATGAACCAATATAGGTTCTCTACTGACTATACAAAAAGTTTTGTAGTCAAACCAAACTCGACCGTCACTTCGACTCTAAATTTTATCGAATCCTTCTCAAAGTTACTATTCTTCTTCTGAGATGCTTCGGTTTCTAATCATCGTACATGATGAAATGTGCAAAACCTTCTCAATTTTTTTCCACAGCCTCCACGTATTATATCATCACATCATGGCAAATCTCATAATTTTCAGACTTTGATTGTTTTTTTTACAATTTAAAAATACTACTGCCACACGTTCATGGTCGTGTTTCCTGAACAAGATGTTAGAAATTTCTTTTCATTTCATGGGTCAGGTCTCAAATTGGTCCAAATAACATGAATATCATTTTTCTACTCATTTTATTCCATAATTTGAATCACTTGCAGTTCAAATTTGACTTATACCAAAAATTCCCTTGAAATGCAATTAATTAAATAAATATAGCAAATAAATTCAAAAATATACCAAATTTTAACATGGAGTACCACATGTTGTATGTGGGGAGTAGAAAAAATTTCATGGTGAAAAGAGAAAAAAAAATTATTTTTTTGCCGAGTGTAAAAAAAACACTAGGCAAACCCCCCTCTTTGCCGAGTGTTTTTTTTGACACTCGGCAAACCCCCTCTTTGCCGAGTGTTTTTTTTGACACTCGGCAAAGAGGGGGCTTTGCCGAGTGTTTTTTATTTGACACTCGGCAAAGCCCCGATTTGCCGAGTGTTTTTTTTTTGCCGAGTGTTTTTGGCTTGGCACTCGGCAAAGAGCTTGTTTGCCGAGTGTCCGAAAAAAAACACTCGGCAAAAAGAAAACACTCGGCAAATTTAAGGTTTCCCGTAGTGACTGCATTGGTGGACATCCACCAGATAGCTGTCCAGCATGTTATCGAGGATAACGTTTTGAATCCAGCGTTCCGCATGCACCCTAAACAATGGAACCTGTTGAACACATATTCACGTGTTGACTTGATCAGGACACTTAGATATATGTTCCCAATGTACCCGGGTAAAATATTGGTCTTGTTCAAAGCGAATCGAGTGTTGCACCATCTTCAAATGGCCAGGAGGCTCCCCACCCCCAGCATATACTACTATGTTTCTCCTCCTGTTATCGGTACTTGTTCTCATCTCACTACTTTTGTTGTTGCTGTATTTCAATGCTCCATAGACAATATCTGGCGCTAATTGATACAGTCTAAAACATTGATCACAATTGCTGCTCACACTTTTCCTTACTGCTATATTTTTCTTTACTGCTATAGACAACTGCTCCTCCCCGCCGGGCAGGTGGTCCCGCCGGTCGCACTAGTCCCCGCCTGAAAGCTCCTCCCCGCCGGGCGCGTTCCTCCCCACCAGACGCCCGCCTCCCCGTCGGGCGCGCTCCTCCCTACCAGACGCCCCCTCCCGCCGGGCGCTCCCCTCCCTGCCGAACGCGCTCCTCCCGCCGGTCAGCTGTCGTAGCCCTTGGCCGCCGACGATCGCCGGCGACGTGAGTAGACAAGAATGGATCATGAAAGGATCAGATAATCGCCGAGGAATGGTTCCCCGAGATTGTTCTTGTATTACTTGTGAAAATAGATAGATGTGTTCTGCTCTGTTACTCGACTACTAATACATTAGCTCTCTCCCTCACTGACGGCTGGGCCCACAGACGGTGCCCGCCGCACACACGCACGCGCTACACACGCTTGCTCTGCTTTGAAAGCGCCCCTGCTTCTTCCCGCCTTCACGCCCTCGCTGTGCCGTCGACGCCAGGCACGACACCTCCCCCGGCTGAAGAAGTTGCTTGTCCACAAGTAACTGCTGCTGGAAACCGCGTCGTCAAGACGCCCCAATCCTCCCAGGTCGCGAACTCAGGTGGTAAATTAGTCCACTGCACCAACACCTGTGGAATTGCTTTGTTACCTTTCTTCACCAAGCGTCGGTCCAGAATTTGAGCAGGCTCTAGATCATGGACCGACAAATCCACCATATGCTTCATGTCAGAGTAAACTTGGGTATAGCATGGAAGGAAAGGTTTGAGTTGTGACACATGGAAAACTGGATGTACCAGACAGCCATCAGGCAACCTGAGTCTGTAAGCCACTTGACCAATACGCTCCAGAACTTCAAATGGTCCATAGTACTTCAAAGCAAGTTTAGGAAATGGCCTGTTGACAACTGAAGTTTGAGCATATGGTTGTAGTTTCAGCAACACTTTGTCACCCACCTGGAACTCTCTGTCCACTCTTTTGTGATCAGCCTGTAACTTCATACGATTTTGAGCCCTTGCTAGATTGTCCTTGAGATTACTCAGCTGGGCTTGCCGTTCCTGAACCCAATCCTGAACATCAGGAGACATTATGCTATCAGGAGAGGGTGCCATACCAGAATCGGCGTCATAGCCATAAAGAGCCTTGAATGGTGAGCACCCAATTGCTGTGTGATAACATGAGTTGTACCAAATCTCAGCCAATGCTAACCAAGCCTTCCAGCGTTTTGGAGAATTATGAACAGCACAACGCAAGTACATTTCCAAACACTGATTCACTCGCTCTGACTGCCCGTCAGTTTGAGGGTGGTAGGCTGTGCTGCGAAGTAGCTTAGTGTCAAACAAGGTGAACAACTCCTTCCAAAAGGCACTGGTGAAGATTCTGTCACGATCTGAAATAATGGACTGAGGAAACCCATGTAATTTCACAACATTTTCCATTACTGCCTTAGTCACAGTTTGAGCTGAAAAGGGATGCTTCAATGGAATGTAATGAGCATACTTGGTGTATCTGTCTACCACCACTAAAATGGAATTGTAACCTTCAGAGACAGGAAGACCTTCAATGAAATCCATTGTCCAGTCCTTCCAAGCACCTTTGGGAATGGGTAGGGGCTGTAACAATCCTGCAGGATGGGTACTGGTATGTTTAGCCTGCTGACAGATTTGGCATTGTTTAACAAAATTTTCTATATCAGTTTTGATCCCTTTCCACTAAAATAACTTCTTCACTCTATGATATGTGGCCTGAATCCCTGAATGCCCCCCAATAGCTGAAGCATGAAGTGCAGCAATTATTTTTGTTTGCAAGGCTAAGTTCTGAGCAATCCAGACTTTCCCTTTATGCTTGATAATGCCTTGTTGTAAAGAAAACCCATTTTCATCAGGTGATAGCACAGCCAGTCTTGTTAGCAGTTCCTGGGCAAAAGTATCAGTAGTGTAACTATTAATCACCTCCTGAACCCACAGTGGCTTCACTTGTGAAATAGCTTGAATAGCTAATAAGTGACTGACCCTTGACAGTGCATCAGCAGCCACATTTTCCTTACCCTGTCTGTACACTATTTTAAACTGAAGCCCCATTAATCGAGTCATGGCCTTCCTTTGCATGTCAGAGTGAAGATGTTGCTCAGACAAATAGGACAGGCTCTTGTGGTCTGTTTTAATGAGAAATTCTTGCCGTTGCAAATATGGTCGCCATCTTTCTACTGCCATAATAAGTGCCAAAAATTCCTTCTCATATATAGACAGTTTTTGATTTGCTGGACCTAAAGCTTTGCTCAAAAATGCTATTGGCTGGTCACCTTGCATCAGTACAGCACCTATGCCCACCTCACAAGCATCTGTTTCCACAATAAATTGTTTTTGAAAATCAGGAAGTCCCAGAACTGGTGCACTAACCATGGCAGACTTCAACTGATTAAATGCTTGCTAGGCTGTGTCAGACCACTCAAATTGCTTCCTCTTGAGTAAATTAGTTAGGGGTCGAGCAATAATACCATAATGTTTGATAAATTTTCTGTAATAGCCTGTGAGGCCTAGAAAACCCCTTAACTCTGTCACAGTTGTAGGAATTGGCCAATTGACCATAGCAGTTGTTTTCTCAGGATCTGTAGCCACTCCCTGATGTGAAATAATATGTCCTAAGTACTCCATGGAAGCTTGGGCAAAAGAGCATTTGCTGAGTTTCATGAATAATGTATGCTCCCTCAACTTGGCCAGTACTTGTCTCAGATGAACCACATGTAACTCCAAAGTAGGACTATAAATAAGAATGTCATCTAGAAATACCAGCACAAACTTTCTTAAGAATGGTTCTAGTATCTCATTCATAAGACACTGAAATGTGGCAGGAGCATTAGTTAAACCAAAAGGCATTACACGAAATTGGTAGTGGCCATGATGAGTTTTGAATGTTGTTTTGTATTCATCGCCAGGATGCATTCGTACTTGATGATATCCTGACCTCATATCGAGTTTTGTAAAATATGTGGTACCAGCTAACTCATCCAATATCTCATCTATAATGGGCATAGGATATCTGTTTTTGATGGTAATGGAGTTTAACTTCCTGTAATTTACACAAAATCGCTAGGTACCATCCTTCTTTTGTACTAATAAGACTAGGGAGGCAAAAGGGCTATTGCTTGGTACAATTAATCCTGCTTCTAGTAATGCTTTCACTTGCTTTTCTATCTCATCTTTATGCAAAGGTGAGTATCTATAGGGTTTGGAGTTAACAGGGACAGCATTGGGCAATAAAGGAATATGATGGTCATGGAATCTTGGTGGTGGAAGGATCTTAGGATCTTCAAAGACATCATTATATTCCTCTAAAAGTTGCTGAATTGGAGGAGGTGTGAGAGAAGGTGTTGTAGTGCCATTTACCTCAACCATTGCAAAAGCCCCCACATCATTACCAGCCATCCATTTAAGCAGTTTGTCTGAAGATACTTCTTGTAAAGAAGGTTGAGATGGTACCACTCCTTGGAGAAAGACCTTCCTGCCTGAGGCCTCAAAAGATAGAGTTTTGGCCTCCCAATGATAGAGCATGGGACTGTGTGGTTGTAACCAGTCATAGCCCAGTATAGCATCAAATGCCCCCAACTCCAACACTGTCATATCTGTATGAAATGTGTGTCCCTGAATCCACCATTCCATTTGTGGGACTTGTTTGTCAGTTAGAATAATATCCCCATTAGCCACCTTGACCTGTTTAGGTGTCATAGGTTGAGATTGAATACCACAGGTCTGAATGAAAGAGGAGCTAACAAAACTTTGAGAGCTCCCACTGTCCACCAATATGAGCATCACTTTGTTTTTGACCATGGCTCTGAGCTTCATAGCTTCTCCAAGATCAGTGCCGGCAAGTGCATTCAAGGATGGATGGCAAAACTCTGCAGTCAAAGCATCTTCCATATCCAATTGGTGGAGCACTTCTTCTGTTAAAGGGACATCCAGATCATTCACCACCAAGGCGTTTAAGTGAGGCTTTGGCCTTTTTGTGCACTTGGCTAGGTGGTTAGAGTCAAATGGCTCAGCACAATAGAAGCAAAGGTTGTTGGCTTTACAGAAATCATGCTTCTGTCTTTCCTTACTCAGTGGTGAAATGAGAGGTTGAGGCTGTTTAGGCTCATATTTGTTGGTAGGACTCAGAAAACTCCTTGAACCAGAAGTAAATTTGGGTGGTTTAAATCTGCCTTTGTCCTGTAGCTGTTCTTGGACTTTAGCAATTCTAATGGCTGTCTCCATGGACTGAGGAATCTGAGATTGCACCATGGCAGCTATCTCTGGCTTAAGTCCTCTAGTGAACTGGGTAATGAAAAACATCCTATCATACCCTGTATTGTGCATTTCAATCAAAAACTGCGGAGATTCATACTCTGACACATAGTCCTCTACAGAGCCGGTCTGTTTAAGTTCCAGAAGTTCAGAGATAGCATGGGCATAATCATATGCCCCAAATTTGTTCTCCACCGCAGTCATGAATTTGTCCCAGGTATTCAGTTCGCCTTTGAGTCTTTGAACCTCTACCCAACGACCAGCATTGTCTTTCATATGCATAGTAGCAGTAGTAATCCATAAATGCTCAGGCACATTATAAAATCTGAAGAAATCCTCACAACGATGGCGCCATACTTTTGGATCACGGCCATGAAACTCTGGAAATGCCAATTTTGGTACTGCATTCCTATAACCTGGGTGCCCTTCTGTCTGTTGACGAGGTGGAACAAACGTCGAGCGACTGGGATGCATACCTCCAGGGGGTTGTGGTGGTTGGCGTTGGTGACGGAATTGCATCGGCGGACCTGAACCCAGCGAATTCACAGAACCAACATTGAAGTCTTCTTCTCGAGCACGATCCACAGTCAGTTGGGCCACTGCTTTGCCTGTTGCCTCGAGTTACTTAGCCAACAGATCTTGATCTTTGAGAACTTGTTCCATCGCCTTGACACCCAGCTCTTGGTTGACTTGCATCTGCTCCTGCACACGCCCAATCTCACTGACCCGCGCGAATAGCAACTCAATGCTGTCAGTCATGTGTTGCCACCGCGTCGCATCCCTCTGTTCCGCCGCATCCATGGCATCCAGCACAAATCGGGTCTGAATCGAGGGTTTTGGAGGCGCCGTGGTGACCGCCCGCAAATCGAACTGACGTGGAGTAGGACTAACAGGAAATCAATTGGAATCGCCGGTTCTGCGTGGCAAACCCCAGGATCTCAGCAAGCCTACTCCGATTGTGGTCTGACCGACGGATTAGCGTGGACACAGCGAGCGCCGCCGAGGAACTCCAGTCTCTGATACCAGCTGTCGTAGCCCTTGGCCGCCGACGATCGCCGGCGATGTGAGTAGATAAGAATGGATCAAGAAAGGATCAGATAATCGCCGAGGAATGGTTCCCCGAGATTGTTCTTGTATTACTTGTGAAAATAGATAGATGTGTTCTGCTCTGTTACTCGACTACTAATACATTAGCTCTCTCCCTCACTGATGGCTGGGCCCACAGACGGTGCCCGCCGCACACACGCACGTGCTACACACGCTTGCTCTGCTTTGAAAGCGCCCCTGCTTCTTCCCGCCTTCACGCCCTCGCTGTGCCGTCGACGCCAGGCGCGACATCAGTCCCCTCCCCGCCGGTCTTCTCCCGAAGTGGCAGCAGCCAGCCGGTCAGTCTGTCCTCCCCTGCTCCTCTCCTCTGTTTTCTTTGAACTTTGAAGTGGTCTGAATGACTGAATCTGAAGCCTCTGAATGACTGAATCTGAAGCCTGCTCCTCTCCTCTGTTATTTGACCGAGGGGGTGTTTAGGAGGAGGGGGCTAAATTTTAGCCCCCGTCACATCGAATGTTTGACACTAATTAGGAGTATTAAATCTAGACTAATTACAAAACTAATTACACAACCTCTAAGCTAAATCGTGAGACGAATCTATTAAGCCTAATTAGTCCATGATTCGACAATGTGGTGCTACAGTAACCATTCGCTAATGATGGATTAATTAGGCTCAATAGATTCATCTCGCCATTTAGCCTAGGGGTTCTGCAATTAGTTTTGTAATTAGCTTATGTTTAGTCCTCCTAATTAGTATCCGAACATCCGATGTGATAGGACTAAAGTTTAGCCCCCCTGCCATCCAAACCTATGGCGGAACCGCCCAACTTAAACTGGTTTAAGTGCGCCTAATCGCTGTTAGAACAGCAATTATCCGAAACGCACCTAAAACAGCATAAGTCCGGTAGTCCGTCGAGTGTCCCTCGGACTCCTCGAAGGATCCACGGCGTGTCTCATAACCATACATCAGGATAATATCCGCGATGGGATAATATCAACAAACATTACATTTTTATATACATAAGTAGGAGGTACGAGTTATTACAAGACTTAAGTTGAAACAAACTTAGTGATGCAGAGTTAAACAAGCTCTAAGATTTAACATAAACAGTTCAGGAGAAGATGCGTCGATAAACGGTTTTCTAGAGTATTGAGAGACTCAGGTCAATACTCTAGGTCTTCGGGGTCTCCTCTTCGGTAGCTTCCTGGGGAGCTTCTGAAAGATAACCACAAGGGGAAAACCCTGAGTACGGGGTACTCAGCAAGTCTTACCCGACTAACCAATATAATAGTTTTTCTTTGGAATGCTTGCCAGTCTTTGGGTGTGCTTGGTTGACACACTTTGCCGAAAAAGCTTACTATAAGTGAGGCCTTAGTTTTATCTTTTATTTGAGTTAAGTCATTACCTAACCATTCTAGATGATAACAGGAGTAAAAGCAATCACAGCTGTTGATTCATACAGTACTTGGCAACAGAAAATTTTATATCACATGAGTTCATGCTACGAAGCTTTTTAGCGATCAAGTGCATTCATAACCGAGAATTGCGGCGATCCGGATCAATTTACATCCTGCAGGAGAGTACCCTGATCACCAGCATCATACGACTGTCCAGGTCGTACTAACAACCTCTCGATTAGTAAAGTCAATGATTAGGAATACAACTACCCGGACCCAGGGATGCACCCCCACATGGGACCCCACGTCTGGCCTGATCTCCATGTGAGTTTCAGGCCACACCCCTACCAATCTCCAGCACGTCAAATGCGGGTACGAAGCATTCCTGATCATAGAATTTACTAACCTACTAGGCTTTACTGGTCCCATACCCAGTAAGTGATCAGAGGTTATCACTTGATCAATGGTTAAGACACGGATCGGTCCTTAACCAGATTAATCTAGCAGACAGAACTACATCTCTAGCTTCTGTCTGGTTCCATGTTCCAAACTATCTTTCATCAGCAACATGTATGACTTAAGTGTTTACCTTAAGGTTGGTAAACCAAGTATATAAGCAAGTAAGCAATTCTAGACTTGGGTAGTTTCTAAGATTTGAACAAGTGGCAAAGATGTCCTTAATTCAAGGCATGATCGTACACAAGAATAGGTTTCATCCAACTCCTAGACTTAGTGCATACAATAACCAATAACCTATAACTAGTCACATGAAATAACGACTCCAAAATAGATAGGTATAAATGCACCGGGGCTTGCCTTGATCGTTAAAAAGATTAGTAGAAGCCGACGGATTTGCTTCGTAGGGAATGAATTCAAACACCTCGTCGGACTCCA
Organism: Setaria italica; assembly: GCF_000263155.2. Taxonomy (NCBI): domain Eukaryota; kingdom Viridiplantae; phylum Streptophyta; class Magnoliopsida; order Poales; family Poaceae; genus Setaria; species Setaria italica. The sequence continues at coordinate 27,455,436 of NC_028451.1, read as the reverse complement.
AGGGTCCTTCTGAAAATTCCCAGTAATCCTCTTCTGGGGCTTCTGGATCTACGGTACATACATGCAGGGGTTAGAATGCAAACTTTTTAAATAACAGACTATACAACTTTTCTTCATGATAAAGTTGCAAGCCAACAAGGACTATACGACTTATCACGAATAAGTTGTAAGTCAACACACAAAAGAAATCTAAAAAGATTAACCTATATTTTTTTTACTTTCCTTATTTTTTACCCTTCCTATAGCTTTTTCTTTTAATTTTTGAAAAGTGGTAATTATTTTCTAACTTGAAAATCTAATTTCCTATGGGTTAAGAATTATTTGTGATTGATAAATTATTATTCATATTTTATATATTTTATAAATATTAAGTATTTATTTAATTACCTTAAAAGGAAGGCATTAAATAAATACCCAAATTTTTATTATTTTCCTAGGGTATAAAAATTTTAATGCATAAAGGAAAATAAAACAAGCCTAACAAAATTGGTTTCACTAATTTTGGACACTCCTACAAATTTCTGTGATTAACATGGTGTAAAACGAATTTAAACGGATTATTTTACTAAAGAAATTCAACTTTTCCCGAAAATTCCCCCGGAAAAACTTTTCTCACTCACCCCTGCGCTACCCTCTCTCACGAAACACTGGACCCCACAGCGCGGACCCCACCTCTCCTATTCCTTCTACCCGCCGGTTCTCCTTTTCCCCTGACGGGCCCCCACGGGCCGATTTCTTTTTCTTTCTTCTTCTGCGGCCCAACTCCGACCCAACAGCCCATCTTCTTTTTCTTCTTTTTCCCCGCGATACCGGCCGGTTTCCACTGGGCCTTCGGCCTTTTTCTTTTTCCTTAAACGCGCGCGCGACGCTGGGCCTTCAAGTCGCAGCCCAACACCCGACCGCGCGTTGCCTCCTGGGCTCCTGACGCGCCGGCCTGCCACCGACTGCGCGAGCTGCTACTGGGCCTCCCTCGCGCCGCGGTCCAGCGACCGCTCGCGTTGCCTCGGCCTGTTTCCCCTTCTCCTCCTCTAACACGCGGGCCCAGGCGCCCAGCTCCTTCTTCCTCCTCCCGCCAAAAGCGCGACCGGGACAGGGGGCGGTGCGGCTCGCCGGCCGGCGCCCTCCCGGCGGCAAGTCTAGGCGACGACACCAACCCTAACCCTATACGACCTCGTGCGCGGCGACAGCTCCCCTGGAGACGACCGGAGCTACCCCCTCCACGGCGACGGGTGGCAACCCCCTCGGCCGGCCGTGGTTACCTGTGACAACTGCTTAACCGACTCAATCGACTACTTCTACTCCATCCTGGAACCCTAAGGACTCGACCACGACTGCTCAAGAAAGAAGAAAGGTAGCGCAAGGTGGTTCTCACCGTGAGCGGGCGGCGTGACGGCGGCGGACAGAAACAGCGGCGAGCACGGCTATTCCGGCGAGGATGTGGGACAACAACTAGCTCGGGGTGTGGCTGGGGTGTCTGTGGAGGAGTGGGCAAGAGGAATCGACGAGAGCTGCTCGGAGGTGGTAGAATTTTGCTTGGCGGCGGTGTTTGACAGAAGAGGCACGGGCGGCGGTAAAAAGAGCGGCGGTGAAACGGCGGCGCGGGAGCGGTAGATATTCAAGCGTTTAACCCTTCGCATGGACGACACCGTGGCCTACCCGTAGGCTTGCGTGGTGAGGAGGTGGCCTAGCTAGACGTGCTGGCGAGCGACCGACGACGGCGGCGACGACACGTCTTGCAGCTCTGTCATCGTCTTCTGGCGCCCGTGATCTTCAGAAGCGGCTAACGGTTGATCCTTGATCCAACGGCCTCTCGTGCTTTAACAAAACTTGGAGATAAACTCAAGCTGGCCATCTTTTATTTTGGCGTCGGTTTGAGATAAACACCGAATTTGATGGAATTTGGATTGTTTTCTCGAGTTCTTCTGAATTGCAACTGAAGCCTTCATTCAGTTTCGTCAGTCGTCGTCAGTGCCATGGAGCTCCCTTAATGACTTAATTTCATGATCAAATTCTTCTGCCCTCAGTCCAACTTCACCTCAAACATGCTCTACATTGTCCCATTGTTCCATTTTGCCCAAGAACACCCACCCTTCTTGATCTACATTGCTCTGAATTCGAACTCAAAGTTAATGTACTGCTGATTTTCAGACTTAGTAAAAATTCAGAGTTTCAGTCACTTGTGATTTTGTGCTGACTTTGAGCTCGAGTTTGACTTCCTTCCTCTTACTGTTCCTGGCCAACAACTCATGATTATTGTAGTCCAAGATGCATACTTCAATATAATGTAGCTGTTCTAGTGCACTTGTTGGAAAAATTCTTCAGAAATGAATTTTGAAAGTGAACTCTGGAGCTGTTTTCGCTGAACCCTATTGTCGGACGAGGAACAGTAAACGGCAATCTTCTTTTTCTTTTTCTTTCTCTGATTCTTTTATAATATTTGGTATTCATTTAGCTCCAAGTCTTTGATCCCTGAATTCCAAACAATCTCATACTTGTATTCCACAGGTTGGACAAATTTTTATGAATTTCAAATTTGAAATTCAAATTTCGGTCAAAATTTGGCCGAATTTGACCTTTTTGCCATTTTTCCTTCTTTTTCTTTTGGATTTCCTTCTGAATTTTTCAGGGTCACTATTTGACTTCAAATGGCACTTATTACAAAACGCCCCATGGATCCTTTGATGGCTGCATGTATGTATCTGTGATTGCCTGAACTCTGAATGTATAGCTGATTGACTGAATGACCGATGGACTGAATGTATAGCTTAGCTAGTTAGCTGATTGACTGAATGCATAGCTCAGCTAGTTAGCTGTCACTCACTTGCTAGTTTACACGCTGAATGCAAAATTAGGAAAATGCCTTGAAACGCCTAGGCTAGCCTAGGCTCGCTTAGGCTCTAGGCCGTGGGTCGTCACCTAGAAAGCGCCTAGCGCCTTCTTGAACTTTGCTGCAAGCTATGCAGTATGATTAATGGGGATACCTTTTGCACATAAGAACCTGTATCACCCAATAGAAGCCATGCCTTACATCCTGCAAACAAAAGAATTTAGAGATTATAAATTTGTCAAGTCAACTCAACTTTTATAATTGACCTATATACACTAAAGTTGCTAAAATTCCCAGCCATCTACCCTTCCAAGGAGTGAGGATTGCTAACATCTTGAACAACATTTGAACTCTCAAAAGAAAAGGGATACAGAGACCAAAATAAGGTTTCAGAAAATAGAGAAGAAAATAAGTTACTGTGAAAACACAGAAAATAAGTTTGCTGACACTGTGACCAGTTATTGCAAATTTTCCAAAGTGATGTTATTAGCAGCTAGGAGTACTTCTGACCAATTATAGCAGTACCAAATTTTGTATAGTCATTCCTTCTGTGATATATCATCTTCAGAAAGATATATTCGACTGATTTCCATCAATTTACCCTTTTATGTCCAGATTGTGCTATTTTCCTTTCACTTGAACAATTCTTCTGTTGAGCTATATATAAGTTCAAAGTTCAGAGTCATAGATTGTTTAACAAATAAAAACTTGCAACTCATGTCATATCTGCTTGCTTAGTTATGTAGCATTAGTTCTAATTTACCCTATATATGCTATTTTTGTGTTTAAAATGGATTTGAATGTCCAAACTTGATAGATGGTGTTTGCCTGGGTAGCACTATATATGTCAATGGCTCTCAAATCTGAAAACATTTACATGCTGTAAAATATTAGTATAGACAGGAAATCAAGGTGTGCTTCATGTTCTCCAGTTAGGTCATTCAGTGCAGCATCGGTTGCCAAAGTTACTTATTTGGAGTGTATGGTATGCTTGCTAGCCTGATAGCTATGTTCTTGGGCATCAGTCGGTGGTGTCACGCTTAGGGGGCGTTTTCTTCCACTGACTTATTTTTAGCACGTGTCACATCGAATGTTTAGATACTAATTAGGAGTATTAAACGTAGACTATTTACAAAACCCATTACATAAGACGAATCTAAAAGGCGAGACGAATCTATTAAGCCTAATTTCGCCTAATTAATCCATCATTAGCAAATATTTACTGTAGTAACACATTGTCAAATCATGGACTAATTAGGCTTAATAGATTCGTCTCGCCGTTTAGATTCGTCTTATGTAATGGGTTTTGTAAATAGTCTACGTTTAATACTCCTACTTAGTATCTAAACATTCGATGTGACGGGTGCTAAAAATAAGTCAGTAGAAGAAAATGGGGCCTTAATTAGCTATGTTCTTGTTAGGGATTTTCTATGCCTAAACTATTTTCACTTGCAATTGGCACAAATGATCCCATGCTTTTAAGGGGATGAGGCTGCAATCCCCTTTTGTTTGTTGTTCAGTGTTCTGAATTTTAAACACTGAACTCAGGAGTGAACATATTTTTCTATCGCTGAGCCAGCAGCATACGTCAGTTTTTTTTTCTTAACCTCCACTTTCTTCTAGCCAGCAGCATGGTATTTAGGTGAGGAGTGAGAACTAGTCTTGTGCTAGAGCTTAGGATCTTGAAGATCCTACTAGAGGTAGATTGTTCTACTGCAAACTTTCGGCAATAAACTATTTTGACCTTGCTTCTAGTTACCACCAATAGTAGTATGTGTTTTTGAACTGAAAGCTAGCTCTCAGATGGAATGATAGATCCTTCCTCTGCAGCATGCATATGCATGTGTGCTGTATGTTGACTTGGTAGTACATTAAGGTGGTGTAGAGCTTGTGCTCATTAAGTAGCACAAATAATTTTGGTGGTGAACATTGTTGTCCTTCATCAAATCCAATCCATGTACCCTCTCCTGGTCTAAATCAGCTGGAACTTTTGGAGCCATAAAACGTGAAGGTGTAGTAGTTGGTGCTAGGTAAAGGCCATCTGATAGTGTGGCAACAAACACACATGCTTCAAATAAGGCATTAGAAATATCTGTTTTAATTTGCCTGTACCTTTGAGCAATAACCAATCTCATCATGTTAATAAGGCATTAGACCCATCAGATTATACTTCTATGCAGAAGATTATTATTGATTTGACTAATAAGGCATTCAACGACATTCAACGAGTAAAACTTAGTTTTTTCTGGAACTCCCATTCCATTATACCCATATTTTCTCTTTACATTTGTGCCACATTATCCTAATTTACTTTGAAGCTAGATGCTATCAGTGTGATATTGTTTGCTTCTATGGCCATTTCAAGATTGTCCTTTTCTTTATTTTTGTTTTGCACATTTGCACATTCTTACACTCATGTTTGTATTCTTTTTTCTTCTTCAGATGAGGCTCAAAGGAACAACAAGTGAGGAGTCATCGACAAATTTTCACCTAAGAATCTCACAAATATTTGGTGGAGTCATTGTTACAACAACATAAGCTAGATTGTTCATTTGAGCGTCTGAATTTACAAGGCATTTGAAGCTCTAATTTCAAATTTAATGTACTGAATTTACGAGGCATTTGAAGCCCTAAGACATGTTATAATGTTATTATTTCAAATTTTATATAATCAAAATTGTGCTGCATTCTGTTTTATAAAGTATTACAAGACATATTTTGATAGATGTTTGTACCATATATGTATTTCGTAAGTGCTAGTGCTGGGCAAGCAGCAACAATTATCAACAGAATACTAGTAGCGTCAGGTGCTAGCAGTGAAGGCTGCAGAACATCCAGAAGTGTTACCCGCAAGATTGGCGCTGTGTACCAAACAGCGTAATGAGAATCGAATACGTTAAAGTAGCGAACCAAACAGAACCCGCTTTCTGTTGCACTATAAACGATTCCAGCGTGTTACCACTGCCTAAAGTAAACCAAACAGCACCTAAGGTGTCATCGATTGGGCTGACATATTGACCTTTGTTCTTGGCACTAGTAGTCCTGCCCTGATAAGGAGAACAAGTATGATAGATCCGCTAATACCCATAGTTAGCAGTTAAATTAGTACTAGTATATCTAAATCGACCTCTTAATAAACCAACTAGCTATTAGATAGTAGATAGGAGGCTGGAGGCTGCTCCGCAAAAGAATATAATTTTAGCTGCATTTTTTGGTTACGTGTCTAAAGTTTGATCAAATATATATAGGTAAAAACATTAATGTTTATGAGACCAAATAAGTATATTATAAAAATAATTAGTTGAACTCAAGATACTTTAATTTGGTACTATGACATAATTGCACTTTCATTGAAAGATGGAGTAGTTAGTAGTAGTAACGGGCTATAGAAAATCCTACGTCAAATTTGAGGTAGACGATAGAAAAGAGAACTTATAGCCATCTTATGCATGGGCAGAGGTAGTATTTCGTAAGTGTACCATATATGTATTTCGTAAGTGCTAGTGCTGGGCAAGCAGCAACAATTATTAACAGAGTACTAGTAGCGTCAGGTATTAGCAGTGAAGGCTGCAGAACATCCAGAAGTGTTACCCGCAAGATTGGCGCTCTGTACCAAACAGCGTAATGAGAATCGAATACGTTAAAGTAGCGAACCAAATAGAACCCGCTTTCCGTTGCACTATAAACAATTCCAGCGTGTTACCACTGCCTAAAGTGAACCAAACAGCATCTAAGGTGTCATCGATTGGGCTGACATATTGACCTCTGTTCTTGGCACTAGTAGTACTGCCCTGCTAAGGAGAACAAGTATGATAGATCCGCTAATACCCATAGTTAGCAGTTAAATTAGTACTAGTATATCTAAATCGACCTCTTAATAAACCAACTAGCTATTAGATAGTAGATAGGAGTCAAGATGGCAATGGGTACCCGCGACCCGATACTCGATGGGTATTTACTCCATTAGGGTCGGAATATGGACTAAATACACTACCCACGGGTACGTAAATGGACCAAACCCTTCACCCATCGGGTACGCGGGTATGGGTATGTTCCAGCAGTCCCCATACCCGTTAACCCATGGGTGAAAAATACCCGGCCCAAAATAAAATAGCCCACCAGCAGCCCATGTAAAACCCTAGGTTCCCCAACACCCCAACCCTCTCCCAACCGGCCAACCCTATCCCAATTCCCACCCACCTCCGCCGCAACGTCTGGTCTCCCGAGAAAAAAAACAACACCGCCGCCCGTCGCAAAAATCAACGCCCGGCGCCCGACCCCTCGTCTCGCTGGCAGCTGGCATCGCATCCAAGCGCCAGGAAGACGCCACCGCCACATCCGACCCCCCAACCCCCCCTGACGCCACGCCATGCCAGCGACGGAGCAAGAACGGTGATCCCCATTCCCCAATCCCCAGTTCCCCTTCCCCTAATTCCCTTCATATGCTTTGCACTTGCACTTGCAGGTGATGGCGTAGAGGCGCTTGGCGCTCCGCGCGACCGTGCTCCTTGCCTTTGCCTCCTTCTCCCCCGCACTATTTCACTAACCAGCTCCTTCACTCCGGCATCAAAGGAACATCGTGGAGCTCCTGGAGGATGGTGACCACTTGAATCCACCGGATCCCGAGCTCGTCGACGCCGGGAACACTTTGAAGCTGCAAGATCCGGAGGTCCAAGCTGCAGTCGCCGGCAGCGCTCCTACAGCGGAGCCGAAGATCGGCGCTGGTGCCATCGCCACCAGTGCTCCTGCATCCAAGCCCAAGAACGGGAACGGCGCCGCTCCTAAAACCAAGCCCAAGAACACCACCACCAAGGAGAAGAAAAGAACCGGAGCTACTGCGGGCGTGGAGAAGACGAAGCAAAAGGACGGCCGGCCCCCTCTTTCTTCGGCTTCATCTCGGGAAGGTGCTGCTGCAGCCACATCTTCAGGTGGTGTAATAACTAATTCTCGCTCTCCTGGTGCTAGCCGCAAGTTGCTGCAGCCACTGATGTAAGTAACCCAAGAGCTACATGCCTATGCTAAGCGAGCTACATGCTTGTAATTTGATACATGACCTAAATTCCTAATTCAGTTGGTTAATACTTGTGAGTTGTGCTGCCTGAGCAGAATTTTTTATAGCAGAACTTGAGTAACTGATAGTCTGATAGTTATAAATTTGAAAGAACACTAGTGTTGGTAGATGAGTTTGGTGTATATGCAGTTATGCACAGTTGCAAACATAACATCTGTTATGTTTGATAATTGTTATCTCATTAGTTATTCGTAAGGACTAAGGATGTGGTTTGTAAAACTCATTAGTGTAGTTATTATTTGTCAACGTCAGATAAATATTTTTCAAGAACTAGCTTACTCTGCTTTACTTGTAAAACTCATTAGTCATTAGTGTAATTATTATTGTTTCTTCTATTGAATGTGCCTTATTATGTGATACAGATTGAAAAAAATGAGTACTAGCAGTGAAGGTGAATGCTCACAAACTGCAGTTCAGATGTTAGAGCCTATTGAAATAGAAGATGATGAAGATCCTATTGAAGAAGATGAAGATGGTCCTGCTAGTGATGCAAAGAGGAAGCTCACCTCAGCGGTTTGGAATGAGTTCAAGAGAGTTAGGTACATGGGCACAACAAAGGCAAAGTGCATGTATTGTTTCAAGAAGCTATCAGGTGAAACAAACCATGGAACTAAGCACTTACATGATCATTTGAAGTTGTGTACACTTAGAAAGATCAAGACAGCAGGGAACAAGAGTTTGTCACAATCCTGTTTGAGGTTTGGTTCCACAGAATCAGGTACCGTTCAAGTTGAAAACTACACATTTGACCAAGAAGTAGCTAGAAAGGAACTTGCTGCAATGATAATTCTACATGAGTATCCTTTGAGCATGGTAGACCATGCTGGTTTCCGGAGGTTTGCAAGTGCGCTTCAGCCACTATTCAAGATGGGTACTAGGAATACAATAAGGTTTGTTCCTTACTGTTTGATCTTGCTGCCATTGTAATTTTTGTATTCATTTTTTAATATTCCCTCAAAACTTTCAGGAAGGATATTGTGATGCAATATGAGATGGAGAGGAAATAAGCAATTGAATATATGGCTAGTATTGATTCAAGGGTGGCCATAACTTCTGACTTGTGGACGTATGACAACCAGAAAAGGGGCTATATGGCAGTCACAGCCCATTTCATCGATGAATCTTGGACTTTGAGAAACATTATCATGAGGTACATGTCCTGAAATCTATTTTTGCACATGTTTTACCGATTTTTGCACATGTCCTACAATTTGAAATCTGATTACATACTTTGTTACATGTATAGGTTCATCTATGTACCAGCTCCTCACACATCTGAAGTGATTGCTGAAGAACTATATGAGTCCTTGGTTGATTGGAACCTTGATGAGAAAATATCCACAATTACCCTTGACAACTGCACAACTAACGATGCGGCAATCCCTTATCTGGTGAGGAAGATTGGAAAAAGTAAGCTTATAAATGAAGGAAAACTACTACATATGTGTTGTTGTGCTCATATTCTTAATTTGATTGTTAGGGATGGTCTAGAACATATTAAAACTGCTATTGAGAATATCCGTGAAAGTGTGGCTTATTGGACAGCAACACCAAAAAGGATAGAGAAGTTTGAGGAGATAGCTAAGTTTGTTAAGGTTAGTTTGGATCATAAGATAAACCTTGACTGCAAGACTAGATGGAATTCAACCTTTAAGATGCTTAGTGTTGCAGTCCCTTATAAAGCTGTTTTCATTAGAGCAAGTCGTGTTGATAAGCAGTATACATGTTTGCCTAGTGAGGAGGAATGGAAATTTGCTGCTGATGTTGTAGAACGGCTTCGATTGTTCAATGACATAACTTTGTTGTTTTCTGGGACTGAATATGTTACTGCCAACATATACTTCATAAAAATTTGTGAGATTAGGAAGAAAATTAGACAGTGGTCAACTTGTGGTAGTACAAAGATTGAAGAGATGCCAGTTAGCATGATAGCCAAATTTGACAAATATTGGTTGGACATCCAAGGATTGATGGGTATTGCAACCCTTCTAGATCCTCGTCTCAAAAAGTTGAGCTTGTTGATGTGTTTTGAGTGGCTAACTGGAACAACTGGTTACATTTGTGAGGATAAGGTTGCTGAAATCATAGATCTATTAACTGAATTGATGATTGAATACCATGTGGAAGAAGACTGTGATAATAGCGAATCAGCAGCAGCTGCAGCTCCAACTGAAGACATGGAGTTCTTATCTTCATTTAGTGCAAGAGTTGCTAGTACAAGGCCATCTGCTGTGCGATTCAAATCAGAACTAGATCGCTACTTAGAAGATGAACTGGTATCTCTGGAAACTAAGGGTTTCGAGGTGCTGGATTAGTGGAAGGTGGCTGGAGTACATTATCCAACCTTGAGAAGGATAGCAAAGGATATTTATGCAATTCCTATCACTACAGTGGCATCTGAGTCTGCATTTAGCACCAGTGGGAGAGTACTTAGCGAGCATCGCAGTAGGCTGACTTTAAAAATGATAGAGGCTCTTATGTGCTCACAAGATTGGTTGCGGAACAAGTACAAAAGTATGTCCATTCTCTTGTTTTGTAGCTTGGTTGGTTCTCTTTACTTTGATTCTATCCTAATTGCTGGTTTTCCTTTTTAGTTGACAACAAGGAAAAAGGAGCAGCCACCTTCTGGTCTTGCCTCCAAGATATTCAAGAGGGTCTCCAGGTGTGCACATATTCAAATGAAACCACTATTGCAATCATGCTCTTATTCTGTTATTCTAGAGTCTAGACACATACTAACCCTTATTCTTGTTGTACTGCCTGCCATGCCATATTGCCATATAGGAACTTGAACTTTGAGCAAAGCAAGTTGTCTGTTGTCTCCAACTCCAAGTGAAGGAAACCAACACATCAAGTCATCAACAAGACAACAAATGACCGGCATGTTTGTTGAATTGTTGTCCTATATTTATGTACCCCAAAAAATGTAATGACTTATGAAAATGAATTTGTGTGATGGTGTTTTGTGAGTATGTGACTGGTGGTTGCAGTGGAGATTACTATATGCTATTATTTGTCTAATTTTATGTGCTCTGGTACTGGTGGTTGATGTTGAACTGCTGATTTTCATGTGCGTAAATAAAGTATTGGCGGGTATGGGTGACCCGCCGGGTATGATTTACCCGGCCGGGTATGGGTCTGGGGAAAATTCCCCACCCATAGCGGGTATGGGGATTCTGGCGGTTTCAAATTTTTATGATGGGGATGGGTCTGGGGTGGCCATATCCAATGGGGATTTACCCATTGCCTTCATCGGATAGGAGGCTGGAGGCTGCTCCACAAAAGAATATAATTCTAGCTGCATTTTTTGGTTAACGTGTCTAAAGTTTGATCAAATATATATAGGTAAAAACATTAATGTGTATGAGACCAAATAAGTATATTATAAAAATAATTAGTTGAACTCAAGACACTTTAATTTGGTACTATGACATAATTGCACATTCATTGACCGATGGAGTAGTTAGTAGTAGTAACAGGCTATAGAAAATCCTACGTCATATTTGAGGTAGACGATAGAAAAGAGAACTTATAGCCGTCTTATGCATGGGCACAGGTAGTATTTCGTAAGTGTACCATATATAAGTGCTAGTGCTGGGCAAGCAGCAACAATTATTAACAGAATACTAGTAGCGTCAGGTGCTAGCAGTGAAGGCTGCAGAACATCCAGAAGTGTTACCCGCAAGATTGGCGCTCTGTACCAAACAGCGTAATGAGAATCAAATACGTTAAAGTAGCGAACCAAATAGAACCCGCTTTCCGTTGCACTATAAACAATTCCAGCGTGTTACCACTACCTAAAGTGAGCCAAACAGCACCTAAGGTGTCATCGATTGGGCTGACATAATGACCTTTGTTTTCGGCACTAGTAGTACTGCCCTGCTAAGGAGAACAAGTATGATAGATCCGCTAATAACCATAGTTAGCCGTTAAATTAGTACTAGTATATCTAAATCGACCTCTTCATAAACCAACTAGCTATTAGATAGTAGATAGGAGGCTGGAGGCAGCTTCGCAAAAGAATATAATTTATCCGCATTTTTTTGTTAACGTGTCTAAAGTTTGATCAAATATATATAGGTAAAAATATTAATGTTTATGAAACCAAATAAGTATATTATAAAAATAATTAGATGAACTCAAGATATTTTAATTTGGTACTATTATATAATTGCACTTTCATTGACAGATGGAGTAGTTAGTAGTAGTAACAGGCTATAGAAAATCCTACATCATATTTGAGGTAGAGGATAGAAAAGAGAACTTATAGCCTTCTTATGCATGGGCAGAGGTAGTATTTCGTAAGTGTACCATATATGTATTTCGTAAGTGCTAGTGCTGGGCAAGCAGCAACAATTATTAACAGAATACTAGTAGCGTCAGGTGCTAGCAGTGAAGGTTGCAGAACATCCGGAAGTGCTACCCACAAGATTGGCGCTCTGTACCAAACAGCGTAATGAGAATCGAATACGTTAAAGTAGCGAACCAAACAGAACTCGCTTTGCATTGCACTATAAACGATTCCAGCGTGTTACCACTGCCTAAAGTGAACCAAACAGCACCTAAGGTGTCATCGATTGGGCTGACATATTGACCTTTGTTCTTAGCACTAGTAGTACTGCCCCGCTAAGGAGAACAAATATGATAGATCCGCTAATAACCATAGTTAGCCGTTAAATTAGTACTAGTATATCTAAATCGACCTCTTCATAAACCAACTAGCTATTAGATAGTAGATAGGAGGCTGGAGGCAGCTTCGCAAAAGAATATAATTTATCCGCATTTTTTTGTTAACGTGTCTAAAGTTTGATCAAATATATATAGGTAAAAATATTAATGTTTATGAAACCAAATAAGTATATTATAAAAATAATTAGATGAACTCAAGATATTTTAATTTGGTACTATTATATAATTGCACTTTCATTGACAGATGGAGTAGTTAGTAGTAGTAACAGGCTATA
>NC_028451.1:27441639-27442474 GCF_000263155.2 Setaria italica | reverse complement strand
AAATTTGAGGTAGACGATAGAAAAGAGAACTTATAGCCATCTTATGCATGGGCAGAGGTAGTATTTCGTAAGTGTACCATATATGTATTTCGTAAGTGCTAGTGCTGGGCAAGCAGCAACAATTATTAACAGAGTACTAGTAGCGTCAGGTATTAGCAGTGAAGGCTGCAGAACATCCAGAAGTGTTACCCGCAAGATTGGCGCTCTGTACCAAACAGCGTAATGAGAATCGAATACGTTAAAGTAGCGAACCAAATAGAACCCGCTTTCCGTTGCACTATAAACAATTCCAGCGTGTTACCACTGCCTAAAGTGAACCAAACAGCATCTAAGGTGTCATCGATTGGGCTGACATATTGACCTCTGTTCTTGGCACTAGTAGTACTGCCCTGCTAAGGAGAACAAGTATGATAGATCCGCTAATACCCATAGTTAGCAGTTAAATTAGTACTAGTATATCTAAATCGACCTCTTAATAAACCAACTAGCTATTAGATAGTAGATAGGAGTCAAGATGGCAATGGGTACCCGCGACCCGATACTCGATGGGTATTTACTCCATTAGGGTCGGAATATGGACTAAATACACTACCCACGGGTACGTAAATGGACCAAACCCTTCACCCATCGGGTACGCGGGTATGGGTATGTTCCAGCAGTCCCCATACCCGTTAACCCATGGGTGAAAAATACCCGGCCCAAAATAAAATAGCCCACCAGCAGCCCATGTAAAACCCTAGGTTCCCCAACACCCCAACCCTCTCCCAACCGGCCAACCCTATCCCAATTCCCACCCACCTCCGCCGCAACGTCTGGTCTCCCGAGAAAAAAAACA
>NC_028451.1:27434552-27435344 GCF_000263155.2 Setaria italica | reverse complement strand
GGTCCCGCCACCGACGGCCCCCCGCTAGCCGTTGCAACCGGGACTAAAGGGGGGCCTTTAGTCCCGGTTGCAATTACCAACCGGGACTAATGCTCCCCTCCAAATTCCCGCACCCCGGCGCACCCCCTTTTGTCCCGGGCCACTTTTAAACCGGGATAAAAGGGGGTGGATCGAAAGTCAGTTCTCTACTAGTGGCAGGTACGTCACAGTATGTTATTATCACTATCACACATGTGTTGTGCAACCCATTCCACTACGTGGACACGCAAAAAATAATCAATCAGCTCATATACAAATTACAAATCAAAGAAAAGCAAAACATATTTTGCTTCCATATTTAAATTTTCCTTGACAGCTAAATGTGTAGAAAATTTGATTCCTCATTGATCTGAAAAGACCATAGACTTAATAAAAAGCAAAGAACATGTAAAGTATATTTGTTTTAGCCTGCTTTATACCTACTAATCAGTATTCATGTTTCTGGTGTAGAATCAGTTACTCATGTTTCTGGTTGCACTTGTTGCATACCCTGAGATGAACTATAATACTTCTGCAACAGTTATTCTATACCAGAAATGTAGACCATCCAGATAAAGAAAAAAGTACAGATGCAAGATCCTTATAGTTACTTCTGCAGCAGTTATTCTAAACCAGAAATATAGACCATCCAGATAATTTTGGGTTGCATTTGTTGCATACACTGGTAAAAGAAAAAAGTACAGATGCAAGATTCTGACAAGCAATACAATTATTACTTCTAAGATCTAAACCATCCAGGATACAGAGAGATTA
>NC_028451.1:27432365-27434106 GCF_000263155.2 Setaria italica | reverse complement strand
CTCCTCCTCCTCGCCATCTTCCATTACAACCCCTAGTTCACCGTGCTTGGTCCAAACCAAATAGTTAGGCATGAAACCGTATTTAAACAAGTGGCTGTGAATAGTCCCCCAGGAATCCTTTGAATACTCCTTCCTGTTATTGCATTGGAAGCATGGACAACATACGAACCCATTCTCTGGCTTGTTCGCTTTTGCCACTTCGAGAAAATAATGCAAGCCATCAATAAACACCTTGCTCCGCCTGTCTGCATTATACATCCAATGCCGGTCCATCTGCATCGTATTACGCACGAAAATGGATTACACTTGACAATGGATTACGCGTGAAAATCGATTAAAGATCCAAACAACATGGTACAATACAACAACATGAAGATCCAAATACACATATTTAAATTAAAGTCCCAAACACTGCATAAGTTGTTCAACTTGAAGACCGTGATCATCTCGCGAGGATGTCCTCAACTGGGCGGCACCGCACTTCGTCATTAAAGAGGTTAGATGCTACGGAAAAGGGGACACGGTCACGATGTCCGTATCCACTCTTTCTCGTAGAATCGAACCTTCTTCTTGACATACGTTGCTGCTCGGCGGAGAACATCCTCGGCGAGATGAACACGGTATGCAAGTTCAACAAGTAGCAGAAGTCATCTATGTACAAAAATTCTTTCCTTACCACTACAGAAGTTGTTGAACTTGAAGACCGTGTTCATCTCGCGAGGATGTCCTCAGCTGGGCGGCACCGCACTTCGTCATGAAAGAGGTTAGATGCTACGGAAAAGGGGACACGGTCACGATGTCCGTATCCACTCTTTCTCGTAGAATCGAACCTCCTTCTTGACATACGTTGCTGCTTGGCGGAGAACATCCTCGCCGAGGCGAACACGGTATGCAAGTTCAACAAGTATGGATTTAAAAAACCATATTGAATTTGATAAGATAAACCGTCTAGACAAGGTAGCATCATTTTTAAACCACTGAAATAATGCATACTATATATGACACATCAATCTCCCTCACATTCTAGCTCAAAATACCTCTCCATTTTTCTACTTCATCATCACATTGTAGCAAATAATCTTTCCATCTCCAAAGCATAAATCAAAGCATAACACGAGGATGAAGTAGCAAACCTTCGCAGCACTTGTTGGCTGAGTCAAATTCCCACGAAAATGAGGGAAAAAACTTCGGGCAGCACCTCCCTTGCTTGGGCACCACCGGAGAGTAGGTGAAGCTCAGCTCTCTATCAATGTGCTGGACTGCTCGGGCTGGAGGAAGAAGAAAGTCTCTGTCTCGGGGTATAGTGGGGGATGAGTTTTAATCCCGGTTAAAAACTCCAACCGAGACAAAAGGAAACACCTTTTGTCCCGGTTGGAAAGTTAGTCCCGGTTGGAGGATCCAACCGGGATAAAAGGGTCCCGCCACCGACGGCCCCCCGCTAGCCGTTGCAACCGGGGACTAAAGGGGGGCCTTTAGTCCCGGTTGCAATTTACCAACCGGGACTAATGCTCCCCTCCAAATTCCCGCACCCCGGGCGCACCCCCTTTTGTCCCGGGCCACTTTTTAAACCGGGATAAAGGGGGGTGGATCGAAAGTCAGTTCTCTACTAGTGGCAGGTACGTCACAGTATGTTATTATCACTATCACACATGTGTTGTGCAACCCATTCCACTACGTGGACACGCAAAAAATAATCAATCAGCTCATATACAAATTACAAATCAAAGAAAAGCAAAACATA
>NC_028451.1:27383078-27432265 GCF_000263155.2 Setaria italica | reverse complement strand
CTTGACAGCTAAATGTGTAGAAAATTTGATTCCTCATTGATCTGAAAAGACCATAGACTTAATAAAAAGCAAAGAACATGTAAAGTATATTTGTTTTAGCCTGCTTTATACCTACTAATCAGTATTCATGTTTCTGGTGTAGAATCAGTTACTCATGTTTCTGGTTGCACTTGTTGCATACCCTGAGATGAACTATAATACTTCTGCAACAGTTATTCTATACCAGAAATGTAGACCATCCAGATAAAGAAAAAAGTACAGATGCAAGATCCTTATAGTTACTTCTGCAGCAGTTATTCTAAACCAGAAATATAGACCATCCAGATAATTTTGGTTGCATTTGTTGCATACACTGGTAAAGAAAAAAGTACAGATGCAAGATTCTGACAAGCAATACAATTATTACTTCTAAGATCTAAACCATCCAGGATACAAGAGAGATTATTCTAAACCAGAAATATGATTCAGTTCACAACAATGGCACCAATGGAGAGTGGAGACATGAGGCTGGAGTGGATCTCACCTTGGCGTGGCAGCTCCGTCGGCAAAAAGGACATTAATCCATGGCCTCAAGTATAGTTACATGGCCTCATGTATAAACCATGGAGTGGAACTCAGTATAATCCATGGCCTCATGTAAAATTCAAATCTCCAGTGACCATGCATACTTCCTATTAAAAATTAATTCATACAATTTATTCAGCACATATAAATTAGATGCTAGACAAACGAAAAGTACTATACTACTAGTAATCAATGCCAACCAGCAGGTACAAGGGCTATGATCTTGTATTTTCTCCTGCTTTATTATCAATTATTACCGCACAGCAATCCGGAAGTATTACCTACTGAAAGACCGAACTGACTTTAGATTCCACCCCCTTTAGTCTCGGTTTAATTTTGGCCTGGAAGAAAAGGAGATGCGCTAGAATTTACTCCCGGTTGGTATTTGCAATCGGGACTAAAGGGAACCTTTTAGTCCCGGTTCAAAAATCAGCCACCCGTGGGGATCCTTTAGTCTCGGTTGAAAAATTCAGGTACACGTGGGGACCCTTTAGTCCAGATTGGTAAGATCAATCGGGACTATAAAAGGTCACCCTTTAGTCCCGGTTGGTATTACCACCCAGGACTAAAGCAACCAAGATAAAAGGGGTCCTTTAGTCCCGGTTGGAAACTCCAACCGGGATGAAAGGGTCCCCCATGGGTGGCTGAAAAAAGAATAAAACCCTCGGACCCTTTTTATCCCGGTTGGTGTTTCCAACCGGGATAAAAAAGGGTCCCCATGTGTGACTGGGAAAGGACTAAATCCCTCGAAACTTTTTATCCCGGTTGGCAATACCAACCCGGATTAAAGGGTCCTCCATGAGTTAATATAAAAGGATAGCATCCACTATATAAATAGATGTGGTGTGTAGGTGGGATGGCAAAACGTGCGAGGCTTGAGGTCATGGGTTCGAATCCCACGGACCGCGCATGCGCATATTTCGCGTGAAAAATCGCGTGACTTGTGACTTGCGCGTGTGGGGGGCCTCCCAGGGACCCCCGATATTTTTTATTTTTATTTTTGCAATTTTTTTGCAAAACCATTTAGTCCCGGTTGGTATTATAACCGGGATAAAAGGGGATAAAAGGGGCGGGAGGCAGCCCATGGCGTGGCGACCATTTTATCCCGGTTGGTAATATAAAAGACCCCTTTGAGGGACCCGTGATAAAAGATCCCCTTTTATCTTAGATGGATTAATCCTGGATGCATTTTCGGAAGATATGCACTCTACGAACCGGTATTGATACCGAGTTTTATAGTAGTGAATGCTACTGCAAGAACTGCCGTAAACATATCAGATCACAACGAGTGACAGGTATCGTAAGCCTCCCAGCAACAAAAATATTAAATTAGTTCAACAATTATTGAAACTTTCACAAAAACGTATTTTTAGTCTATTACATTTAAAAAATGTCTTTGGGCATAGATGATAATTTTTTTGCATGGATGTTACTTCAGAATTCCTTAGTTATTTGAAAGTTAGGGAGAAAATATTCTTTTGCACAACAAGTGACGACGCAAATTCACATATATTAATATTAAGGTAAACGGAAGATTTACTAATAACTACAAATTTGAAGCGTATATGAGCATGAAATTTTTTTGACGCGCACAAACTTCAAAGATCATTTCCACAACTCTAACACTCTTGCTATATAGAATTGCTACTACTAATCTCCACTATGTGCATACAATATCAGATTAAAATCAAAATTACTCCACAATTCTAACCCTTGCTCTGCGTACGAATCAGTTCCCTGTTAACCTCCAGCTAAAAAGATCATTTCCACAAAAAAGAAGAAAAGGATGCATCTGCAATCACTCTAAAATTTTAAGAATCTCCATCTCTTCGTGTCAAAGAATCGCATTAATAAACAAGAACTACTACAGATTAGTACTTATTTCTAGTCCTCCTGATAGCTAGCACCATCCTCTTGCTCTGCTAGTACTACATCTACAGGGAAACAGCAAGGACACTCGGCAAAGCCCCAAAAACACTCGGCAACCGACACTCGGCATCGATTTTAATGGCAAAGTTTTCTTTACCGAGTGTTTTTGTCAGGCACTCGGCAAAAGCTTTGCCGAGTGCTAGGTTGACACTTGGCAAAAAGAAAGTGACGGGGACAACGAGAAGATCGTGACGGAGGCTTCGCCGAGTGCCACGACGGAAAAACACCCGGCAAAAATCTAAGTTTGGCCGAGTGTTTCTATAAGACACTCGGCAAATAAGTGTCTTTACCGAGTGTCACTAACGGACACTCGACAAAGTGCTAACGGTTGACACGCCGTCTGACGGCCGTCGCACGTGCTCACGTGGTGGCATTTTGCCGAGTGTCCATTCTTTACCGAGTGTCGCGTTGCTGTTTGTCGAGTGTTTTATTTTCGACACTCGGTAAATCTGTTTTTTGCCGAGTGTAATTTATATGCCGAGTGTTTTTAGCTCAGCACTCGGCAAAGGTGTTGTTTGCCGAGTGCCTGAAGGAATGCACTCGGCAAATATAAAAACAACTGGCAAATTCAAGGTTTCCGGTAGTGTACTGTACTAGTAGTACCCAATGACATCCCTGGTGTTGGTGTACTCCTACGTCACTTTCTAGCAATCCAGCCTACTGACTGGAATTTGGAACAACACAGCCATTTTGATGATACGAGCAACAGGCAGAGTAACTAGGCTACGGTGGAGTGATACATATCTGCACAAAGGACATTAATCCATGGTCTTAGGTAAGAATCAGCGGAGAGGAACAAGCACTGGATCTTGGATCTCACCTGGATTAGATCTTGAAGCTGAGATGGAAATGACGCCGGCAGGTCACGTGTCGACGGCGAGGGGGACCCCGTCAGTCGCGTATCGAGGACGAGATCAGCGGAGGATATGAGACGAGGAAGGCCATGGCAGCGGCGATGAGGCAACGGCGACGGCGGCGGCGGCGGCAGGGGGCGAGGACGGCGTCGACGGCAGCAGGGGCCGAGGACGTCGTCGACGAGGCGGTGGTGGGGCGAGGACGTCGTCGACGAGGCGCTTTGAGCTGCCTCGGGGAAAAGCCAGGGTTCGGGTCGAGCTCCCCCTCCGACTTCCAAATGCAGAGGATTCAAGCCCGTGGCTGAATTCCGCTCGGGGCTGCCCACCCGGGGAAAAGGCCGAGACACCCACGGAGGTTTGGGCTTCCAAAGCAGGCCAAGCGCTAACGCGCCCCCCGCTAAACCACTACACGTGCGTACAGTGCTACAGACGCGTCTCAGCTGGAAAAAGGCCCGTTAAAGTCCCAACTACAACCAGCGGATGTATATATAAAAAAGCACATACTGCGAAGTAACCCTAATTAACCGCCGCCACCTATCCTCAGCGGCTCCCGCACAAAGCACTGCAGCCGTCACCAGCCTCAGGCCCCTGCGGGTCTCTCTCTGCTGTGCCGCCGCCGCCCTGACCGATCCCTTCGCCGGCGAAGAGCGCCTACCAGGTATTCCAGCTCCCTTCTCTTCCCACCAGCTATTTGGCTATCTGGTACGTACTAAATTCTATAACTTTTTGCAAACATTATCGTGTGTACATCGATGTCCCTTTACTAGATCCGTCCCATTCATCAACCATGGGCGTCTTGGCGCGGCGGTTTCTGAATCTGATCGTTCCCGGCTGCACCCCTGGTGTTAAATCTGTGCGTCGCATCGACCTGGCGGGCCAGCAGCTGTTTTACCATGACGAACCACCACCACCATCCAACGGAGACGGAGACGGATCTGAACCATTAGCCCCAGCAGCAGGAGGGCAAGACACCATCTCTCACCCCCTGGCTTCAAAGATGGAGATGCTTCGGCTTCCTCGTGCAAGCTTCAACTTCCGTGCTCTAAACAACGGATGGAACCTGAACTGCTTCCCGTTCGCGGACTCCAAGGTCATCTGCGGGGATCAGTCGGGATTCGGCTTCATCTTCGACCTGGATTCACGCAAGGTGGAAACCATGCCCCCGCTCCTCAAGCTGCCGACGGTGAATCCCGTCTCCGTCTTCGTTCACAAGCCCCACGTCGACGACGACGTCTGGAACGATGGCGACGGTAGCAGCCTCTTCCTCATGGAGAGGATCCCCCAACCAGAGCCGATCTCCCATTTAGTGCGGGAGAGCGAGCAGTTCGTGGGCTTCATCAACCATTATCCAAGTGGGCCCTGGGGCGGCAAATGCTTCACCTGCCGCCTCCTTCCGCCGCCGCCTTTTGTACGAGAGACATGTAGCTGGTACAACAACACCCCCAAGATCACAGCCTATGGTGTCATCGGTGGCGGATCACATGTTTGCATATCCGTTCAGGGTGTTGGCACCTATTGCCTGGACACAGCAAACCACACGTGGAGCCAAGTTGGAAAATGGACACTGCCCTTCCATGGCAAGGTTGAGTACGTGCCTGAGCTCAAGCTCTGGTTTGGCCTCTCCGGCGATTCCCAGCACTTGGCTGCTGCTGACCTCTCTGACATGGATTCCCAGCCACAGCTAGTGGGCGGGCCTTGGAAGGAGCTTGATCCACCAGATGAATGGAAGGAATGCAAAGATCCTCAGTTTGTCAGCCTGGGTTCTGGCAGGTTCTGCATTGCAAGGTTCTTCCAAGAAGCTGCAGGCTCTGCTGGTGATGAAGTGATCCATGAAAATGCTGCTGTCTTTACTGGTGTTGAGGTCAATAGCAGTGGCAAATGTGGCACAGGGAAAGAAGTCCAAATGACCCCTCACAGATCCAGAGGTGCCTACAACACTAGCATCGAGGCATTGTTCTGACTAGTTTCAGGGCTTTGCACTTGGACTCACTGTTTTATCCATTATCTATCTTCTGTGGAAATTGGGGACTTGGAGTGTAGGAGGCAATTTAATTTTCATCATGGAACTTCAACATTGAAGCCTACCAGTGTTGGTACTTTTATTACTGTATTGTCTCCTGAAGTGCAGTGATGCTACATATTACTCCTTTATTAAACTATCTTAGGGCATGTTTGGATGGGACGTCATAAACTTCAGGACATGTCACATCGGATGTTTAGATACTAATTAGAAGTATTAAATATAATCTAATTACAAAACTAATTACACAGATGGAGTCTAATTTGCGAGACGAATCTATTAAGCCTAATTAGTCCATGATTTGACAATGTGGTGCTACAGTAACCATTTGCTAATGATGGATTAATTAGGCTTAATAGATTCGTCTCGCGAATTAGTATAGGGGTTCTGCGGTTAGTTTTATAATTAGCTTATGTTTAGTCTTCCTCATTAGCATCCGAACATCTGATGTGACCCCTCCTAAAGTTTAGTACCTTGTATCCAAACACCCATCCAATTCCTGTACCATCTATAGTTATCTTTGTATATTGCTTCCTGTGATGATATATTCCACATGATCTAATGTATACTCCCTCAGTCATCCAAATTAATTAACTTGAAGTTGTCAAACTGTTGTAAGTTTGACTGATTTTATATTGAAGAATATCAACATCTATGCCCCCGAATTAGACAATGAAAATGTATTTCATGGTAATTTTGTGTCAAATTGTTTTTATAATTGTGTCATAAAAATTTAAATTCAGCCGAGCTTATATAAAGATTGAGTTGTGATAACTCTAGAAGTTGATTTAGAGGAAGGAGGTAGTATTTCATCTTTCTGGTGATTCCATCTATCTTTAAATCTGGATTGCTAATAAGCTTTTAATGATCCCACCCAGGGAAAGCCCTGAATATCTTGCAGAAACTAGCCCATCAGAACTTCTGAAGCTAGTTGTGGCACCACCTCTCACTATGCCTGCCTGCCAAATAACCAGTCATCCAAACCTTTGATATTGTTCGAGGGATTGTTACAGCTGCATAATTTCAGCACACTTGAATCTTAAATTGAATGTTCAATACTTGGTTGCTAGCTTAGGTGTGCTGTGTCATGCAATGCCTAGTTATTGATGAAAAGAAACACAGTACATTCTATTCCAGGCTAGGGTTATATTTGGTTGTGCTGCTGAACAGGTTTTCCTTAATTTGGCAAATTGGAAATCCTGCCCGATGCTCCTTTTGTTGTTGCTCAGAGGTCATAGCTAGCAATTTTAGATGATTAGGGTACTGTGTTGTTGATTTATTTCTTGTGTTCTGTCGCCCATCCATGGTGCTGTAGCTTCTGTTATGTTGCTTCTCATTAATTATAATTACGTTTGTTCCCAAAAGTTACGGCTGATATTGGATCACTGCTGAGTCACGTAATCAGGTTGTAATGAAATTTTCGTCATTTGTATCCTTGGAAGTGAAATCAATTCTAATAGTCATAATTTAGACACTCCCACTAAGACTGGCCTCAGGCCTCATTTAGATCCTTGGAATTAAAATCAATTCTTATAGTCACCGATCAATTAAGTTAATATGGCCACTGTGTATGGAACTTACTTCAATGTTGGCGTTGGTCACATGGGGGAGCGTACTTTTGCTACAAATGAGGGAGCCGAAGAACGTGGTATAAGTTGTCAAAGAGAAATATAGTATGAGAATCTACAAAATCTATTTCTATCTCCCACCCGATGAATTTAAAACATGTTTATAC
Source organism: Setaria italica (assembly GCF_000263155.2). Taxonomy (NCBI): domain Eukaryota; kingdom Viridiplantae; phylum Streptophyta; class Magnoliopsida; order Poales; family Poaceae; genus Setaria; species Setaria italica. The sequence goes on along the minus strand of NC_028451.1, from coordinate 27,425,163 downwards.
CTAAATTTTGGAAAGCTTTGGAATGTTAAATTTCAAGCCAAATAGTCTAGCTCATAAAATGTTTCAATTCCTCTGAAATAAAGGATCCAAACGGATTGTTATTGTTTTGTGTGATCCTAATCTTTTTCATATTGCTATTGGGTGTTACATCAGCCACCTCATCGTAGGCAAGGGGACAGGCACAGCTAAGGAGGCCCAAGATGAGAAAGGGCAGTATTGATGACGCTGCCTGCAAAGATAAGACCAATGAATTCGAATGAAGCATGTTCTAGTGGGGAGTACCATATCTCGTTGCTCAGTTAGGTAGCACCTTAGCAGTCACTCGATCATTCGGCTACCACTATTAGATTTTAAATTTGTCTCCGTGCAGAGGTTAACGCAAATAAAAAAACATAAGCAATCCCCTGTTAGGTTTTAAATTTGGCTCCCTGCAGAGGATGGTGCAAATGAGGGAACACAAATCAATTTTGTGACTGAGAGCGGTTTGTTAGGCTTCCTGTGCAATGTCTATATCTCAACAAGCATCCTACTACGTGACCATTCGTGCAATTATCAGTGTATATTGACGTATACTCCCTCCGTTCATTTATCTCCATCGCATTTGGCTCGGGCACGGTGAACAATATCGTGATTAAGGAGTCCTGATTGACAATAAATCCAGAGTTTTGTTTTAACTGCGCCGGCGTCGATTGATTTACAGATTTAATAAATCTGCTGCTAACCATGCTCCAAAGGTCGTTACCACGCTAACCGTGCGTGTTTCCTTCTTTCCCTTTTCACCGCGTCCTCCATCAGTCGCACATCTGTTTCTTTCTCTTTCTTCTTCCATTAGCCTGCCTGCGATGAAAAAATTGGCCTCCATGCCTCCAATTTTTACCGGCTGCATTCAAATTTTCAAGCCAAAATTCTTTTGCCACCATTGTCTTTCTTTTTTGTCGGTGTGCCATGCATGTTCTATATAAGTCAATCATGGCTGGCATCCTTTCTCCATCTCTCTGTCTCCGATTTAGAGATCGACCAAAACCTATGCCCGCGTTAGAGAGCGACTTGAACCAAGAGGCCCCAGAGTCGGCCGTTCCCATAGATTGGGATGATATAGCGAAAAAATTCGAACGATTAAATTACTTCTACCGAATATCCAACTGACCGATTAATTTCTGATAACATACTCTATTTTTCTTTGCCAAATAAGCTAGCAAACATTGACGTCTTCCCAAATGTCTTTGTAGACCTCTTTCCGATGAAAAATCTTTTTGTGTAATTCTAAATGTGAAGCAAGTCTCCGTATCTTATTGATGAAACTGAATACTTGAAATTCAACAGAACCCCTATTTTCTTATTTTTCTTTAACCATAAATTAACAAAATTTTCTACCTCCTTTGTTTTTCATGTATTTTTCTGATCAGAAAAAATAAAAAATTATGTCAATTATTTTTAAGTTATTCTAATCTCGTACATACAAAAATTTGCAATTTTTCATCTACTGCAGGAATCTGGAATTTGGATTTTATTTTATCGATGCAAATTGGATTTGGATAGAAGGGTAGATTCTTTTATTTTAGATGCAATCCCTCGTATGTTATGCCAATTGTATTTGGATTTGAATCTGAAAGCAGTCCCTCGTATGTTATTGTAAGGTGATTCATTTATAATATTTATTATGTGCGGAGTGGGATGGCCCTGCTCATGAACTCGATTATGACATGGTTTGGGATGAAGGAAACCAAGGTGATCGGTTAATTATGATCTTCGATGTGCTAGGCCCTTCCTTCTGTTTATCATCTCTAATTTTTTGTATATGTGTTTCATGTCATAGGTGATGAGCAGGAAGAAATACAAGTGCTAGTAGATGAAGGTACCCTGGAACATTCAGTAACTGGTGTTGGAGATGGTGACCATGTGGCTTCAGGGGCTGTTGATGAAGATGGACGATCAGGTGATGCCCTGTATCATTCAGTGAATCGATTATGTTTTCAGTAAATTGCATTAGAGTTTCAGTGAACTACAATAGAGTTTGAGTGAAGTGCATTAGAGTTGCAGTGAACTGCATTAGGTTGATTTGTCGGATAAAGTTTAGGTTCATGCACTTGTTTTCAGTAAACTGCAATAGAGTTTTCAGTGAACTGCACTACAGTTGCCAGTGTCTTTTTTTCAGTGCTGTTCCATGCAAGCTTTAGTGACTATTTTCATACAACTTCAAGGTTCTGTTAAAAGTAAGAATTTCATAGAAAAGGTGATGTTTCTAGCTGTGGTTAGAAGGCCTAGATATGATGCAAATGGAAATTGCACATTTGATGGTAAAATAGGGATTTTCCCCATAGAACCAGTAAAAAGAAAGAGTCCAAATAGGGAGAGAGGTAAGTCATTCTTCAATTTTTCTCATGCTTAATATAACTTAATCTTGGTGTCTAACAAGTTTATATACATTTGCAGGTGACCCTGTAATAAAGGCAATGACGTTGGTAACAAAGGAAGTTAGCCAAGACTTTCTTGTCAACAAAGTTCTACCAACATTGAAGACAAAGTGTTCAACCAAAGAAAGAGGGATGCCAATTTTCATCCAACAAGACAATGCAAGGACCCACATCATCGTAGATGATCCAGCATTTGTGCAAGCCACCCATGCTGATGGTTGGGCCATTAGACTAACATGCCAACCTCCTAACTCACCTGATCTAAACATCTTGGATCTTGGATTTTTGCAGCAATCCAAGCATTGTTTGAGAAAGGTACACCGAAAAATATTAAAGAAATTGTCCTAAAGGTTAATGAGGCATATCAGAACTTGGATAGATCAAACCGAATTTTCCTAACTTAGCAGGGATGCATGATGGAGATCATGAAGCATGATGGCGGCCAACACTACAACATCCCTCACATGAAGAAGAAGACCCTAGAGCTGCAAGGACGTATTCCCATTACTCTGAAGTGCCCTTTGCAACTTCATAATCAAGCCATGCAATTCGTCGGTACTTAGAATTGTTTTAGTCTAGATAGAATTAGGATGGAGTTGCATTGTTAGATCAAGTTCATGAATTAGATTTCATCCTTGTATTGTTGGCAAAGACTTGGCATTGATACGTTAATCTCAATTTAAACTTGTTTGCACTGCTATGATTGAAGTAATGAAATTGCAAACAGAATTAAAAATTTAGATTACATTCAGAACTCATGTTGAACTTGTTTGCACTGTCCAGATTATATCCAATATCAAAACAAACTAACAAAGGCATCCTATACTAGTAGAAAAAAATCGTTAGGCTCTAGGCCGGCCAGGTGGAGGAGGTGGGTGCGGGGGTGGCGGGGCGCTGTCGACCACAGGAGGAGGAAGATGGTGGTTGGGCAAAGGAAGGGCGGGAGAGGCACAAGAATGGCCTGGGATGCTAGGTTAGCGTGGCGAGGGGCAGCGATACCGGATGCGGTGGTCGAGAGGCTGTCGAGGATGGGGCAGACCGGCAAGAAGCGGGGGTGATGGCCATGGCCTGTGTTTCAGAGTGACAAAGAGAAAGAGGTTGAAGACAATGTATCGACCATAGGATCTAGATCAGACGGCTAGAAACAACTGCCCGAAAGAAACGTTGTTTCCAGGCATAAGAAATTTAGCACTTCCCTTAGATAATAGATCCTTAGTTAAAGACTTTCTTGTTTGATAACAACTCATTTAGGCTGGTGGTAATTATGGGTGTGTTTGGTTGTGTGCCCAACCCCTGGCCTAGTTCCCTCGAGCCATGTTTTGCCTATTTGGTTGGTTGTAGGTGAGCTAGGGCCTAGCTAGGTGTAGCCAACCGTATAGGCCTGACCTGGCCCTAGAAAAATGAGATCACAATCCATTTTTGTGGAGCTTGGCTTGCCCAGCTCTGCCCGCATGCCTCATGGTGGGCCCAGGCGGTTTGCGGTGGCCACTGTATATAAGCGGACTCTCATCGCCCAACTAGGGTTTCCTAGCTACCATTCACTCACCGCCCACTGCTCTTTCTTGTTCTCTCGCCCTCTCGCCCCCTTTCCTTTTTGTTTGCCTTGGTGTGCCAGCGGAGGCTGGGCACTTCGTTGGCGTGGCTGGTAAGCGAGGAAGGCCCCTACTACACAGCCTGATTCCCTTCTCCTTCATGTGTTCCAATTTTTGGTTTGTTCTTCTTCACTGGAGGACACTGTGTGGTCCATATACAACAATTTATTTTCTAAGCTTTAGGGTTTGGTTGATGATTGATGCGGATCTGGATGGCACGAAGCTTGGTGTCGCAGCCGTTCCTTTGATTTGCTTAGGGTTTAAGTCATAATGCTGCTTTGATGTTGAAATTGACACCCCAATTTGTGGTTTAGCCTCATGCCGTGGTTCGGATGCATCGATTTGGTAACTGAGCTTTATGCTTTGGTCAATGATTGTAGGGGATCTAGGTGGTGCACCACTTGGTGTCGTAGCCGTTCCTTCGATTAGCCTAGGGTTCAGGTCATACTGCTTCAATGGTGAACTAATTGATATCCCATTTCTTGTTTAGCCTCATGGATCCATCAATTAGGCGCCGTTAGCTAATCATTAGGGGTGTGGCCTTGGTTGCAGTCTCAGTGCTTGGAACTTTGTTAGATTCAGGAGCATGTCTTCAACTAGGCGAGGAATTACATATGGCCCAATGACAGTTAGAGATCATGAAAGGGAAAACAACCTTAGTTTCATCTACCACAGCGACAACCGTTGCTGTGTTGAGCTTCTTAGGATGAGAAGAGCTCGATTATTCTAGCTTTGTGACTTGTTTTGCAATAGGGGCTTGGTCAGGGATATCATCAATAGTAACATTGAAGAACAAGTTGCCATGTTCTTGCTAGTAATAGGCCACAATCAGAGGTTGAAAGTGCATCTAGCCCTTTAGTGGGTTTTGGATGATTGATTGACAACAACGATTAAAGAACTAACAAGTTTGCTGAGTGTCAAATAGGAAATTGATTATCTCACATACACTTGTGTTGGGTATCAAGCCAAAATGATGTGGTGTTGTATAAGCAATCTAGTTCAAGCACAAGACAACAATGCAAATGTAATTCATGCAAAGGCTTAATTATGGTGGGATATCAATGATTCATATGAAATCAATAAATCCATTTAATGAATTGGCAAGCTTATCTAGATCAAATTTAAATGAGACATAAGTGATTGTATATGGGATGGTCTCACATTTGAAGCTTGGTCAAGCACACAATGGATGGATGATTCATGAGATTAACAGTTGATTGAAAGTAAGGCATGACTTGATGACTTGAGATGGTGAAGATAGCAAGGAAAAGCTTCAAGGTACTAAGCAAGGGTAAAGGACAAGCGATGGCTTGGCATCTAAAGAACCTAGCTACGGTGAAGAGGAAAGTACTTGCATTTAGTCGAGGTACTAATCAAGGGTTGATGATCATGTTGATACGGAGGATCAAATCATTATTGGAATATGATTGATTGAAGTGACTTGATGCATTTGGAGTTATTCATATTTGATGAATCGAATCAAGTCACATGCTTAAAATGGTTATGATCATGAAAGGAATCAATTGGACATGTTGACACCCTCTACTTGATGAATATTGAAAGACATGGTATCAGTTTGAAAGAAATCAACTCAAGCGGTTCAATCTCATTTTTCATTTGATCTTGAGTTAATAGGTATGTCGTACTATTAAGTGGGATGCATCATGTTGATAGATGATTATTCATAAGTGCTCAACCCAACCTATGTGAGGTTTGAGTGGGAGAGAGACACGAGAGATAACTCAGCCTGCTATGGCTGATAATACCGGACATGGACAGTCCATAGTTCATCACGAGTCCGTAATAGGGAACTGCGGGTTCCAATCTTTTAGTCCTTGGATCTTCAATTCTAGACCAAATTGACCGACCAAACTTTGAATATATCATCTCCTTGACAATAGAAATCAAATCCCCAAGCCAAAAACTCCAATCCGTGGATGAATCTTAAATCCCCCATCAAACCCTAACCATATTCATCCTTTGAAATCCATGCAAACCAAGAAGAGATTTCATGAAATACCATCCGGTCATGATGAAGAAGCACACGGAGAGTCCAAAGATTTGCACGGATGGTCCGGGGAAGCCTCCAAATTCTTGCCCGAGAAGAGGGGTCCTTTTCTTTGTGGGGAGGTGAAAAAGAGAGAGGGGATGTGTTTGAATCGGTTGAGGAAGAAAAGGGGTTGAATTCTTTAGATAAGTACCCGTTGGGACATTGTCCACTTCCTGCCCGACCGCCGAGGACGGTCCACCCAAGGGGACGCGGACGGTCCGCCGTGTAATTTTGTCCCCTCTGAACAACTGCGGTGCCTCTGACTTCGCGGCTGACCATTAGCAGACGGTCTGCCTCTGACCGACCAACGGTACGGGGGGACCGGATTGTCCGCCCGTGAGGGCGCGGAGGTCCGCCATACAATTTCCAGAGACCCTTCAACTGCCACTTGTGAGCTGATTTTGAGACTTAAGCATGGGATCATTAATTGCTCATGAAAAAATGTCTTCTTTTCCACAACCATCAAAGAATTATCCAAGAATAGATTTATGACCAAAGAACTTATAAATGATGCATGATCAAGAGTAGAGAAGATACATAACATAAAAATGCACCTAAAATGCTACAAAAATGTGCAAGAAACCATAAGATGCACAAACAAGCACATGAACTTAGTTTCAAGCCACATTTGAGAAGTCAATGACATTTAGCTCATTTCTCGATTTGCAAAACCATTGCTCATCCAAGGGCTTGGTGAATATATCCGCCAATTGATTATTTGTACTAATTCCATCAATTTTGATATTTCCCTTGCTTACATGATCCCTAAGAAAGTGATTCCGAATATCAATATGCTTGGTTCTAGAATATCACATAAGAGAGGTATTTCATTGAAATCCAAACCAAAATCAGGAAGTGTTTGCTTCATCCATAACAATTGAGCACAACAACTCTCGGCCGAGATATATTCTGCTTCGGTGGTAGAAAGAGCCACAGAGTTTTGCTTCTTTGAAGACCATGAAACAAGAGATCGACCAAGAAGTTGACAACCACTGGACGTACTTTTTCTATCAACCTTGCAACCAGTGTAATCCAAATCTGAATATCCAACCAATTCAAATTGAGCACCCTTTGGATACGAAAGACCAATATTAGGAGAATATCTTAGATATATCATGATGCGCTTAACGGCGGTCAAATGACATTCTTTAGGTTAGGCTTGAAACCTTGCACACATGCACACACTAAACATGATATATAGAGCTTTAAGTCTACCGGTTTACCTTCCTCATCGAGATCAAGATGTCCATTAGTGGCCATAGGTGTCTTGATTGGTTTTGCATTTTTCATACCAAACTTCTTCAATAGATCTTTCACATATTTGGATTGGCAAACAAATGTGCCTTCCTCTAATTGCTTGATTTGAAGACCAAGGAAGAAGCTCAATTCACCGATCATAGACATTTCAAATTCCCTAGACATCATCTCACCAAATTCTTCATAAAAACTTTCATTAGCAGACCCAAAAATGATATCATCAACATAGATTTGACAAATAAAAATATCCTTGCCAATTTTCTTAGTGAACAAGGTAGTGTCAACCTTCCCAATTTTTGAAGCGTCCCCACATAAGTAGAGACTAAATGTGATCCAATTATCAGTTCCAGGAGGCCAATAACACATTTATTCAACAGATAGTTCAGAAACCGTACAGCTCCCGAAGGAGCGGGCGGGCAAGCCACACCAAAAGTAAAACTAAAGCGATAACAATGCAAATCCAAGTTGCAGTCCAGTCGGACTCCGGGCTGCAATCGGAACTATGCGTCAGCGGAAGCATCCTGCAAAAGGGCCAACACCGCAGGCAGCGTTGGGTGCAGACGCAACCTCCTACTCAAGATCCTTGGCGACGTAGTCCGGATCCTCCTCTGAAGCAACAAAAGAGGGGTGAGTACAAAGGTACTCAACAAGTCCAACCCCATCCACGAAGGGGGATACAACAAGAATATGCACAGGATATAACAAGGAAAAGGTTAAGGTTCAATTGCAGTAAAGCTAGATTTTCAACACATACAAGGATTCATTTTCAAAGAGTTTTCACAAAGTGTTTTATTTAGTAACCGAAACATTGAGTGGGGTTGATCCTACACGAAGGATCCAAGTTTTATCGCTACCTGACTCCTCGTCCGCCGTAGCGCACGGCACAACTGCTGTACACTTCAAAAATCCAACACACGCCATAAAAACCAACCATCTCCAAAAGCTAGTTATGTGACCAAGCTGTAACTCATCCGATGCCGTGGACACGGATACCCGGATAGGTTTTAACTCTGCAGAGGTTGTACACTTTTCCCATAAGTAGGCTCCTGCAGCACGATCACCTTAGTGACGGTACGGATCCTAACAAAGCCTTTACCCACCTTAGCCAAAACTGACTAGTCAACACGGAAGCACCCAAGGGGTTAATGACCCATCCACGAGGTCGGAACCGGGACCTAAGTCACCAAGAGCTTACTCCTTTTCCATGGGCTCCCGTTGCTCACCAGCATACCTGAAGCCTAGCAGTTCAGCTAGTGGGATTTATGCTTAGCCGTTGCCCATACAACGGTCGAGTGGTTGCATGATGGTTGAATTAGGCAAGATGACACATCAACTCGGTCCTTAAACATGACAAGATGGATATCTCCCAACCTTGCTCAACCACTAAGGTAAGAGCCCAACATTCTGGCATTTCACACAAGAAACACCCATCCATCTCATCTATGCATCCCGTCTCTTTACACACGAAAACCCATATTCTCAGTTGAACACAGTTACACATTTATTTTCTGAATAAACAAGTGTAGTCATGATTGAATTTGAGTAACGAGTTCCTAAGCATTCTAGCAGTATTTATCATCTAAATAGAGCAACTCATATTTAGAGATAAATATAGGACAACAAGGAATAATCATAACAATCAAGGGGTGGCTATCCAACCATGTCTTGCGATAAAACAATATGCATTTTATAAAACAGGCCAATAGGTTGTGTTAAAAAAAAACTAGGTATTAAATATGCATCAAAGGGTGAGATTGGACTTGCCGTTCTCAAAGCCCTCCGGGAGCTCCACTCGCGGTACTGGTCCTTGGGCTCGGGCTTGCGGTTGAACTCCTCCTCGTGCTCCTCCTCGGGTACTCCACGATCTACAGCACACACAAACGAGCACATAATAAATAAAAAGGAAATAAGATTTTACCCGTTGAGCTCTAAACAGGAAATGTTAACGGAAAATAGGTAGGAGGGGTATTTTCATGAAATTTGGATATGCTTCGGCGGAAATATATGAGAGGAGGCTGTGGTCGAATTTGGGATCAATTGGAGGATGTTTGGCACATGAAATGATGAGTTAAACATGGATTAGGAGCTTAATTAGGAGGTTTAGGACTGAATTGCGAGAACCAGGGACCTTTTGTAATTATTCTGAAAAGTGGAAGGGCTCATCTGTGAGAATCCCAGGAGAGAGGTGGAAGGGCTGGATTGTAAATAAAAGAAAGGAGAGGGGTAGATCGAAAAGAAGGCAGGGCTTCTTCCTCTGCTTCTCACGGTGGACAGAGGGAAAGGGAAAGGGGCGGCTGGCCGAGGGTGGTGTCCTAGGCTCGCTGGCAGCGAGGGGAGACGGTGGGGGAGGGTAGAGAAGGGTGAGAGGAGTCCATTTGACCCCTCACCTTGGGCGGGCGGCACCGGAAAAGGGGGGGGGGAAGGCGCCGGCGGCGGCTTGGAGCAGCGCTCCTGGAAGTGGTGGCGGCGGGGGCACTGGCGGTGGCGCTTTGGGCGGCGGCGCACGGTAGGCAGAGGATGGGGCGCTGGTGGTGGTGTGGAGGTGCAGGGCTCGGCCCCCCCTTTTATAGGCGGCGAGAGGAGCTTGGTGGTCGGCGGAGGCGATGATGGCGGCCGAACTTTCGGCCGGTGGCGTGCCGGAGTGGCGAAGCTCGTGGGAGGCGTGGTGGGGAAGCGTGGCTCGGTCGACGAGGGGCACAGGGGTGGCAACTGGCATGGGAAAGCGTGCTGGGAGGGGGCGGCACAGCGGTTGACCGAGTGCATGCTCGGGCGTGCGGGCGAGCACGTGGGGCGGGCAGGCGCGCGTGGCGTGGGGCCGGCGTGGGTGGGGCAGGCAGGCGCGCGCGGGCGGCAGGCGGCACGGCCACCCCAGGCGCGTGTGTGCGCAGCGCGCGGCCAGGCGCGCGGCCTGGCGTGCGTGCGTGCGTCTGGCGGCAATCGGCCAGGAGGTAGGCGCCAGAGGCAGAGCGCCAGGGAAAAAAGAAGGAAAGAGAGGAAGAAGGAAGAACAAAGAACGAAGAAAGAGAAAGGAAGGGAGGAAAAAAAGAAAAGGGAAAAAGGAAAGGAAAAGAGAGAAGAAAAAGGGGAAATGGTGAAAGTTGCAGGATTTGACCGGCACGCGTGATGGATTTGACGGGCACGCGACGAAAAATACGGGGAATGGAAAAGGAGGGTTGACGATGTCGGGGGCCGGAACGACGGGTCCGACGGGAAGGAAAGGATTTTTCGGGAGCTCAACGGTCGGAAAAGTTTTGGAATGCATTTTTAATGAGTGTTTTAAATTGGTAATTTTTACAGGCTTTACAAACCTACCCCACTTAAATTGAATCTCATCCTCGAGATTCGGCTGAATTCTGAAAAGATGGGGAAACTCCTTCTTTAACGCATCCTCACGTTCCCAAGTAGCTTCTTCTTCACCATGCCTACTCCATTGGACTCTGCAAATCCGTACTACTGAATTCCTTGTCCTCCTGGTGACGGTGTCCAGAATCTTGACCGGCACCTCCTGATACCGCAGATCCTTTTGCAAATCTATGGTTTCCACCGGTAGTTGCTCTTCTGGTACTCTCATGCATTTTCTTAGCTGGGACACATGGAACACAGGGTGTATATCCGACATTTCTTCGGGCAGTTGAATACGGTATGCTACAGCTCCAACTCTTTTTAACACCTGGTATGGTCCAATATACCGAGGGGCTAATTTTCCTTGCACTTGGAACCTTCGGGTACCTCGAATCGGGGAAACCTTGAGGTAGACGAAGTCTCCCTCATTGAAAATCAACTCTCATCTTCTTTTATCTAAGTAACTCTTCTGCCTAGATTGTGTTGCCTTCAGCTTCTCTCGTATTTCAGCCACTCGTTCTTCTGCTTCTTTAATAAAGGCGGGTCCCACTAGAGTGCGCTCTCCTACTTCCGACCACATCAACGGGGTCCTGCACTTTTTCTTCCGTAGAGAGCCTCAAACGGTGACATGCCTATGCTGGCTTGGTAACTGTTGTTGTATGAGAACTCTGCATAGGGTAGACTCTGTTCCCAGTCCTTGCCATAAGTAAGGACACATGCCCTCAACATGTCTTCCATAATCTGATTCACTCTTTCAGTTTGGCCATCGGTCTGGGGGTGATAGGCTGAACTAAAATCCAGTTTGGTGCCCATGGCTTTATGCAGACTTTTCCAGAATCTAGAGGTAAATTGGGTCCCTCTATCCCAAACAATTCTGCTAGGCACACCATGCAGCTTCACTATGTTGTCCACATAGAGCCGAGCTAGCCTTTCTCCACCATAGGTGGTCCGTACAGGTAAGTAGTGGGCAACTTTAGTGAGTCGATCCACTATTACCCATATGGAATCATTCCCTTTTTGAGGTTTAGGTAAACCGACTACAAAATCCATGCCAATCTCGTCCGATTTCCAAACTAGGATGGGTAGTAGTTGTAGTAAGCCGGCTGGCTTCTGATGTTCAGCCTTAACCCTTTGGCAAATACCGCAATGAGCGACGAACTGGGCTATGTCCGCTTTCATCCCATTCCACCAGTATTTCTGCTTTAGGTCCATATACATCTTGGTGGATCCCGGGTGGATGGAGTATGCTGAGTTATGGGCCTCATCCATAATGGTTGCCGGAAATCGCCTTCCTTGGGCACACAAATCCTATCCTTGTACCACAAGGTCCCTTTGTCATCCACTCGGAAGTCTAGGGCTTTATTCTCTCCGGTTTGCTTGCGAATTCTTACCAAATCCTGATCTGAACCTTGAGCCTTTCGGATTCAATCCTCCAAAGTGGGCTGAACACTTAGCTTGCGGCTGGTATTCTAAGGAATAATGTGCACATTTAATCGGGCCATTTCCTCTTGCAAGTGGGTGTCCTTAGGTTCGATCTGTCCATAGGATTTTCTGCTTAAGGCATCTGCTACCACGTTAGCCTTACCTAGGTGGTAGTGAATTTCCAGATTATAATCCTTAACCAACTCTAACCACCTTCTTTGCCTTAAATTCAGATCTGGTTGAGTGAAGATATATTTTAGGCTCTTGTGGTCTGTGTAAATCTCACACTTGTTCCCAATTAGATAGTGCCTCCAGATCTTGAGAGCATGCACTACTGCTGCAAATTCCAAATCATGGGTGGGATAATTTTGTTCATGGGGCTTAAGCTGGCGGGAAGCATATGCCACTACTTTCCCATCCTGCATCAGGACACACCCTAACCCTTGTCGGGAAGCATCACAATAAATGACGAAGTCCCGTTGGATATCCGGTAGGGTTAATACTGGGGCAGTCATCAATCTTCTCTTCAGTTCTTGAAAACTCCTCTCACATGACTCTGTCCAAATAAATTTCTTGTCCTTCCTAGGTAGCTCTATCATAGGCCGGGCTATTTTAGAGAATCCTTCAATAAACCTCCGATAATACCTAGCTAGACCAAGAAAGCTCCTGATTTCACTAACATTGGTGGGTTGCTGCCAGTTTGAGACGGCTTCAACTTTCTTAGGATCAACTGCTACTCCTTCTGCGGTCAAAATATGACCAAGAAATGCCACTTTCTCGAGCCAAAATTCACATTTGCTGAATTTAGCATAGAGTCGGTGGGCTCTCAATTTCTCCAACATCACTCGTAGATGCTGTTCATGCTCTTGGACACTCTTGAAGTAAATATGTATATCGTCAATAAAGACTACGACAAACTTATCTAACTCCTCCATAAACACCTTGTTCATGAGGTTCATGAAGTAAGCAGGGGCATTTGTCAGTCCAAAGGACATCACTGTAAATTCAAACTGGCCATAGCGGGTGACAAAAGCTGTCTTCAAGATGTCACTTTCCTTGATCTTGAGCTGATGGTACCCTAACCTCAAATCTATTTTGGAGAAATACTTGGCTCCTTTCAACTGGTCAAATAGGTCATATATTCTAGGAAGGGGATATTTATTCTTGATGGTGACATCATTCAGTGTGTGATAATCCACGCACATCCTCATGCTTCCGTCTTTCTTCTTGACAAAGAGCACTGGGGCTCCCCACGGGGACGAGCTAGGTCTGATAAAGCCACTCTGTTGCAATTCACCTAACTGTTTCTTCAGCTCTGCCAACTCAGACGCTGCCATTCTATAGGGTCTCTTGGCTATAGGGGAGGTTGCAGGGATAAGGTCAATTACAAACTCTATATCCCTGTCTGGGGGCATTCCAGGTAGTTCTTCAGGAAAGATATCAGGGTATTCACTCACCACCGGGACTCCTTCTATGGCCTTAGCTTCCATGCTAAAAACCATTGGGTCTGGTCCACTTCCCCGAGTTTGACAGGTCACTTGTATACCGTCCTGATTAACCAGGCGTACTACCTTATCAACACATCCTATGTGACCATCATGTAGGCTTAATCAATCCATTCCAAGGATCACATCTATCCCCTTAGACTCAAGTACTACTAAGTCTGCTAGGAATTCTACCCTACTTAAATTGATCCTTACCCGGGAACAACCTAGTTGACACTGGATGTCGGCTCCAGACGTCCAGGTTATTAGGGGTACCTTTAGTAGTACTGTAGGTATGTAGTGCTTATCCACAAAGCTTGATGATATAAATGAATGTGATGCTCCAGAATCGAAGAGTATTGTTGCCAAGACTGAGCTGACTAGAAACTCACCGAGTATCACGCCCAGAGCTTCTTGAGCCTCTTGCACGCTGATGTGGTTGACGCGGGCTCGTCCGAATGACTGCTGGGGCTGCCTCATCTGCTGGTTGTTGTTGTTGTTGCCAGGGTTGTTGTTGCTACGGACGGGAACACAGTTGGCTCCAGACATTGCTGCCCTTGGCCCAATCACTACGTTGGAGAAGGCTGATGCAGCTGGCTTGTTGGCTTAGGGGCAGTTGGCAATGAAATGTCCCGGCTCACGATAGTTGAAGCATGCCCTGCTGTTGTTGGTGACTTGACTGGCACTGGTCTGTGGGGCCTTGACAGGGTTCTGGCTTCTGAATGGGGCATTGGGCTGATGGAAACCGGAGGCTTGAGACTGGGTCCGGTACTGCATGGGAGCTTGGGACCTGGGCATGTGGTGACCAAAGCTCCTTGGTTTCTGGAACCTGTCCTACTGGTGGGCCTTGCTGTCCAAGAACCGGCGCTTGTTGTCCCTCCTTTCATTTGCTTTGGCCCTCTCGGTCAGGATGGCCATGTTCATCAGAGTGTTGAAATCAGGGTAGATCTGAGGAGTAAGCAGGGTCCTCAGCTCTGCGCTCAAACCCTTCTTGAACATGTCTTGCTTCTTCTCATCCTTGTCTATTTCTTCTGGAGCATAGCAGGCCAACTCCATGAACTGATAGGTGTATTCTTCCACGAACTTGTTGCCTTGGCGCAGTTCACGAAACTCATCCGCCTTGCGATCATAGTGGCCGCAGGGATGTGATAGCGGGGGAATTCAGTCACAAACTCATCCCAGATGATAGTGGAGGCATATTGGGTGGTAGTGCAGTAGTTCTCCCACCAAGCTAGAGCAGTCCCAGTGAGTTGATGAGCAGCCAGGAGAACCTTGTCCCTGCTCTCACAGCCAAACGGCTCTAGCTTCCTCTGGATGACCCGCAGCCAGTCATCTGCGTCCAGAGGGTTGATGGACCCGCCAAAAGTGGGTGGCTTGGTCCGGAGAAAGTCTGTCAGCTTCTCATTCATGCCCTGTCCGCGGGGCCTTTGGTGGGTGATGACATTGGCCAAGGCTTCCAGCAGAAGGGTCTGGTTATTCATTACTTGTACCAGATCAATGACTGGTGGGGGCGGTGGCTGCTGTGCTCCCACTTGACTTTCTCCCCTGCCCTCGGGCTCATTCACTTCTTGCTCCTCATGGTGCACTGCTAGTGGTGGTTCCTACCTTTCTAGCTATCTTTCTGCACTAGGAGTGGCACGTGCTTGACTCGGGGAGGTCCTGGTAGCACACTTGGGAGGCATCTGCAGATTGAGTGAACTTTCATGAGACTTGGATTTGGATATTAAAGTGATGTTTAGTTAATTAAATTTGGATTTTCAAAGAGACAGAATCCACCTCCTGTCGACAAGCACACAGACTAACAGACAACAAGCACAAATGATTTTATGATTTTGCCAGGACGGTTACAACACTTGGGGTGAGGCCAAAACACGCACTACACGGCCGGTACAACAACACAACTAGGGTACAAGTCTAGACTCGGGACAGCTTCTGGGGTACAACTCTAGGTGGGGCACTCTACTCGCGGGACGAATCTTCACCCTGCACGGAGTGGTCTTCTGGCGGAATAAGGAGGGCCAGCACCTCATATTTTAGGGTCCCACCTGCGGGAGGGGGCTCTGATGCTTCTCCGTTAGCCACCTCAGAGTCCCTTTCCGAAGGCGGTGGTGCTGGTGGTGCATCAGGGCTCTTCTGCTTTCCGGACCCCTAGGCAACAGGGATTCCATCCAAGACTGGGGCCTCGTCGTCCTCCACAACCCGCATCTTCCTTCTCGCGCGGTTCAAGTGGTGGACCTCCTTCAATGCCCGAGCGTGCCGATCCTCGGCCTCCTTGAGGGCCTCAATGGCGACGGTCTCATTGCTTTGGGCGGCCGCGGCTCGTGCCTCAGCTGCTGCCAATCTTACTTGGAGTCTCCTCACCATCACTTCTGCGTCCTCGGCTCTACGGATCGCTGCTTCAGATGGGCGGTCTGCTCATCATAGAGCTCATCCAAAGTGAGGAGGTAGGCAGCCATGTGGAGCACGGTGGGGTCGTCCTCACGCTGTCCACGTCCTTCCAAAGTCCTCACCCGGGCCAGCCAAACCAAGTGGTTCTTCTTAACAGGCGGGTAAAACCTCATCGGTGTGCGGCCGATGTGCCTCTCATAAATCTAGCACAGGTAGCGCAGGGCTTTCTGAGCTGCCACCTGGTAAGTGTCTTTCCGCCAGAAACCAGTGGCAGACACGTTCCAAGGCTGAATATCGGGGAAGCGACTGCTCCTGCCTACATAGATGGTCATCTTACACCGGAGAGTTCCACGGTCTTCATACTCCCGGCTAGAGTACTCCGGGCGCTCATAAATCCCGAGGCGGTCCATGCAGGCGAACAACAACCTGGGAAAACCGGGCTCCTTTAGGAAATGGCTATTGACCCATCCTTCTTCGGCCATCTGGAAAGAATCGCGGTGTAAATCAGTTTTGCAATTGAGTAGAGGAAGCAATAAATTTTGTAAATCATTTATTTTGGTCAAAAAGGCTTTTCCGGTCCTAATGGTTACGTCCTACGCCAACGACGGCTCTGATACCACCTGAAGCATCCCCACATAAGTAGAGACTAAATGTGATCCAATTATCAGTCCCAGGAGACTGATAACATATTTATTCAACAGATAGTTCAGAAATCATACAGCTCCCGAAGGAGCGGGCGGGCAAGCCACACCCAAAGTAAAACTAAAGCGATAACAATGCAAATCCAAGTTGCAGTCCAGTCGAACTCCAGCCTGCAATCGGAACTATGCGTCATCGGAAGCATCCTGCAAAAGGGCCAACACCGCAGGCAGCGTTGGGTGCAAACGCAACCTCCTACTCGAGATCCTCGGCGACGTAGTCTGGATCTTCCTCTGAAGCAACAAAACAGGGGTGATTATAAAGGTACTCAACAAGTCCAACCCCATCCACAGAGGGGGATACAGCAAGAATATGCACAGGATATAACAAGGATAAGGTTAAGGTTCAATTGCAGTAAAGCTAGATTTTCAAAGAGTTTTCGCAAAGTGTTTTATTTAGTAACCGAAACATTGAGTGGGGTTGATCCTACATGAAGGATCCAAGTTTTATCACTACCGAACTCCCCATCCGCCGTAGCGCACGGCACAACTGCCGGACACTTCCAAAGTCCAACACACGCCATAAAAACCAACCATCTCCAAATGCTAGTTATGTGACCAATCCGTAACTCGTCCAATGCCGTGGATATAGCTACCCGGATAGGTTTTAACTCTGCAGAGGTTGTACACTTTTCCACAAGTAGGGTACCGCAGCACGATCACCTTACTGACGGTGCGGATCCTAACAAAGCCTTTACCCACCTTAGCCAAAATTGACTAGTCAACACAGAAGCACCCAAGGGGTTAACGACCCATCCATGAGGCCGGAACTGGGACCTAAGTCACCAAGAGCTTACTCCTTTTCCATGGGCTCCCGTTGCTCACCAGCACACCTGAAGTCTAGCAGTTTAGCTAGTGGGATTTATGCTAAGCCGTTGCCCATACAACGGTCGAGTAGTTGCACGATGGTTGAATTAGGCAACATGACACATCAACTCGGTCCTTAAACATGACAAGATGGATATCTCCCAACCTTGCTCAACCACTAAGGTAAGAGCCCAACATTCTGGCATTTCACACAAGAAACACCCATCCATCTCATCTATGCATCCCGTCTCTTTACACCCGAAAACCCATATTCTCAGTTGAACACAGTCACACATTTATTTTCTGAATAAACAAGTGTAGTCATGATTGAATTTGAGTAACGAGTTCCTAAGAATTCTAGCAGTATTTATGATCTAAACAGAGCAACTCATATTTAGAGATAAATATAGGACAACAAGGAATAATCATAACAATCAAGGGGTGGCTATCCAACCATGTCTTGAGATAAAACAATATGCATTTTATAAAACAGGCCAATAGGTTGTGTTAAAAAAAACAATATCCAACCATGGCTTGGAGCGGTGCTCCTGGAAGTGGTGGCGGTGGGGGCACTAGCGGTGGCGCTTGGGGCGGCGGCGCACGGTAGGAAGAGGAGGGGGCGCTGGTGGTGGTGTGGAGGCGCAGGGCTCAGCCCCCCCTTTTATAGGCGGTGGGAGGAGCTTGGTGGCCGGTGGAGGCGATGACGGCAGCCGGACTTTCGGCCGGTGGCGTGCCGGAGTGGCTAAGCTCGTGGGAGGCATGGTGGGGACGCGCGGCTCGATCGACGAGGGGCACAGGGGCAGCGATCGGCGTGGAGAGGCGCGCTGGGAGGGGGCGGCGTGCGGTGACCGGCGGACGGGCCGGCGCACAGGGCGGCGACGGGACGGCGGCTTGGCGCGGAGCGAGCGGCGTAGTGCGGCGCGGTTGACCGAGTGCGGGCTCAGGCGGGCGGCGAGCGCGTGGGGTGGGCAGGCGCGCGTGGCGTGGGGCGGGGCAGGCAGGCGCGCGCGCGGGCGCGGGGCGCGGCGCGGCCAGGCCAAGCGCGTGTGCGTGCCTTCCGGCGGCAGGCGGCCAGGAGGGAGGCACCAGAGGCAGAGGACCAGGGGAAAGAGAAGGAAAGAGAGGAAGAAGGAAGAAACAAGAAAGAGACACGAAGAGAGGAAAAAAAAGAAAAGGAAAAAAGGAAAGAAAAGGAGAGAAGGAAAAGGGGAAACGGCTAGAGTTGCGGGATTTGACCGGCACGTGTGATGGATCTGATGGGCACGCGGCGAAAAATACGGGGAACGGAAAAAGAGGGTTGACGACGTCGGGGGCCGGAACGGCAGGTCCGACGGGAAGGAAAGGATTTTTCTGGAGCTGAATGGTCGGAAAAATTTTGGAATGCATTTTTAACGAGTGTTTTAAATTGGTAATTTTTATGGGCGTTACAATTTTGAAGCCCTTAGAAATGAGAAAGTCTCTAAGTCTCTCATACCAAGCACGGGATGCTTGCTTTAGACCATAGAGAGCTTTAGAGAGCTTATACACATGATTTGGCTTCTTAGGATCCTCAAAACCGGGAGGTTGTTCAACATATACTAGTTCACTAATTTTACCATTTAAGAAATCACTTTTAACATCCATTTGGTAAAGTTTTATATCATGTGAGCATGCATAAGCTAACAAAATTCTTATAGCTTCTAGTCTAGCAACGAGAGCAAAAGTTTCACTAAAATCGAAATCTTCGACTTGAGTGTAGCCTTGAGCAACTAATCTTGCTTTGTTTCTCACAACAATACCATCTTCATTTTGCTTGTTGCGAAAGACCCATTTTGTACCAATAACATTATAGGTCTTGGGCCTCTCAACCAATTCCCAAACTTGATTTCGAGTGAAATTATTCAATTCTTCATGCATAGCATTCACCCAATCCGGATCTTGAAGTGCTTCATCTACATGGTTAGGTTCAAGAGAAGATTCAAAAGAGTAATGTTCACAAAAGGAAGCAACACGAGATCGAGTTTGAACACCCTTACTAATTTCACCCATAATTTGGTCAATGGGGTGATCTTTGGCAACATGATGATGAATTCTTTGTTGAACAACCGGCTCGTGGGTTGATGTAGAAGGAGGAGTAGTGGAGGCCAATTACTCATTGTCTTGAGGAATATCATCATTTCTTGTTTCATCATTTTGTTGATCTTGATCATTTTTAGTAGAGTTAGATGGGTTCACTCTAGTAGAAATTGATGGACCATCATCCTCATCTTCTTCTCTAGGCTTGATATCCCCAATAGACATAGTTTTCATTGCCTTGCTCAAGCCTTCATTTCTCACGTCATCCAAGTTCTCTTTTTCATCTTGAGAGCCATTTGTTTCATCAAACTTAACATCATAGGCTTCCTCAACAAAACATTTTGATTTGTTGTATACTCTATAAGCCTTGCTACAAGATGAATATCCAAGAAGAAATCCTTTATCACATTTGCTTTGAAATTTGGATAGCCGGGTACCTTTTCTTAGAATATAGCATTTGCAACCAAAAACCTGAAAATTGGAAATATTTGGTTTCCTTCCAATAAGAAGCTCATAGGGTGTCTTGTTGAAGAATCTATGACAATAGAGCCGATTTGATGCATGACAAGCGGTGTTGATTGCTTCAGCCCAAAATGAATCCGAAACATTATATTCCGAGAGCATTGATCTTGCGATGTCAATCAAAGTTCTATTTTTCCTCTCAACTAGACCATTTTGTTTCGGTGTATACATGGTTGAGAATTCATATTTGATGCCCTTTTCGTCACAAAATTCCCCAACTCTTGTGTTGTTGAATTCACTACCATTGTCACTTCTTTCTTCAATTTGAGATCAAATTCATTTTCGGCCCGTGTCACAAACTTCTTAAAGATATCACAAGTATTGGCCTTGTCATGAAGAAAGAATACCCATGTATATCTTGAATAGTCATCAACAATCACAAGACAATAACAATTTTCACCAATGCTTCTATATGTAGTTGGACCAAATAAATCCATATGCAATAATTCCAACGGTCTAGTGGTTGACATAATGCTTTTAGATGGACGAGAGTTAGCCACTTGTTTTCCGGCTTGACAAGCACTACACAATTTGTCCTATTCAAATTTCACATATTTCAAGCCTTCAACTAGATCATGTTTCAATAACCTATTTAATCATTTCATTCCAACATGAGCTAGCCTTCTATGCCATAACCAACCCATAGATGATTTTGAGAATAAGCAAGTTGTCAAATTAGCATGGCTAAAAGAGAAATCCACAAGATACACACTCTCATGCCTAAAACCTTTGAATCTGCAAACTTTCCCATCCATACTAGTAACCTCAAAACCATCACTAGTGAAAGTGCATTTGTAACCAAGATCACAAAGTTGAGCAACCGATAACAAATTGAACTTGAGTGAATTGACCAATAGAACATTGGAGAGGGAGTGATCATTGGAGATAGTAATTTTACCCAAACCTTTCACTTCACCCTTGCCATTATCACCAAATGTAATATTATTATATCCAGGTGCTTCATCATCAATAGAGGAAAATATTTTTGCTTCGCCGGCCATATGTTGAGAACAACCACTATCAGCTACCCAATGTCTTCCTCCGGCCTTGTAATCCACCTACAAAAGAGAGTTAAGTTCTTTTAGGTACCCAAACTTGTTTGGGTCCTTGGATGTTTGTGACCAAGACCTTTGGCACCCAAATGTCATTCTTTTTAGCACCAAATGTAGGTAACCCAACATATTTTGCAACAATATTTCCTTTAGCATTTTTCTTAAGAACAAAGCTAGGATCAAGAGATACGGCTTGCTTCTTTCTACATTCATTCACAATATGACCACCACTTTTGCATTTTTCACAATATTTGCCTTCATTCTTAACAAAAGTGGTTTTCTTAGGAACAAATGCATTTTTACCTTTCTTATGAATATAGCCAAGACCTTCACGATTTAAAGTGAGTTTTTAGCTTGACCATATATGTTTGAATTGGGCTCTACTATCATAACATTTTTTAAGTCTTTAACCAAGCAATTTACTTCCTTCTTTAGCATCTCATTTTCTATGATAAGAGAAGAATCACATGAAGAGCTATCACTCATACAAGATATATTACTTGAGCTACATTGAGTGTTAGATGAACTAGGCATGCAAGATTTAACAATAGGCATATTACAAGCAACATCCATGTTCAATTTTCCTTTGGCTTCATGCGCAAGGAGAGAGTTTTGAGCTTCCTCAAGCTTCTGATGAGTTTCCTTTAGATTCTCATGAGAAGTCTTTAGCTCCTCATAGGATCCTTGAAGTGATAAGTATTTCAACTTCAAGTCCTTAAACTTTTTCTTCTCTTTGCGCATGTAGTCATCAGTTTCATTTAGCATGTTGACAAGATCACATAGGTAACCTTACTATCATCATCATTATCATTATCATTATCATCTAGTGATACCTTTGCTTCTCATTTTGCCATAAGACAAAAAGGTGAAGAGAAGAGTGATGGAGCTTCCTTGATGGCGATGCCGGCAATTCCCTTTGAGGGCTTCTCATCATCATCATCATCCGAGTCGGAGCTAGCATCGGAATCCCACTCAACATAGTAGGCTTGGCCATTCTTTTTCTTCTTATAGAATTTCCTCTTTTTGTTATCATCACTTTTCTTGCTCTTGTTCTTCTTGTTTGGACAATTTGCCGCAATATGCCCAAATTCACCACTCTCAAAGCTGTGGCAGAACCGCCTACATTAACCTGGCCAAGATGCACTTAAGTCGCTTAACATGCGATCCTGCACCTTAAACAAGTCAACTTAGTCGTCCATCAGATTTCATCCGATAAACCACTTAACTCAGGATCGAGAAAGCATTGCTCACACGAGGGTAAAAGGTTTCAGAGATTACAACATTCTAATCACATTAATATAGTTCAACTTTTAATGCACCAGAGTTTTGCAAAATTCAAACATAGTTTGCAAGGTTTCAAACAACGAAGAAGTAAAATAGGTGGAAGCTAAACGTCGATACACGATATCATGATGAAGCTAACCATGACATCAATGACCCTTGTCCTCGCCATTCGAGGAGGGATCCCACTCGACCGACCTCGGAGGGAGCTGAGTAGGCCAAGTGAGGCTAGCAGCCACTTTAGAAACATCGACATTACCTGAAAAGTTATGCCACAAGTAAGGCTGAGCAACTAATACTTAGCAAGACTTAATCGACAGGTGAGCACTACTTCAGTGACTCCTAGACATGTAGGCTCTTTGGCTGAGGGTTTGTTTTTGCCAAAAGCGACTACGATTGGTCCTTACTTTTAATATTTCAGCCACAAGTTCTAAATTTATTAACCAGTATAAATTAGCAAGCAAGCATTGTTTCCAAACAATTTAATGACAAGCATCAAGATTAATATCATCATTGTGTTCCATCTTTACTCAATGCAGCATAGCGATCAAGCAGTCCCAAATTGTGAGAGGTAGACGAATTGATTCAAGTTTATTAACCATGCATGACGAACCTAATCCCACGACATCCGCGCACCATGAAGGGTCACTTCACTTGTCAGCCATCCCTATCGATCCCTAGATACGTGTCGGGTCCCCTTTCCTTGGTACAAGGCTCCACAATCCTGATCTGTGCCGTACCGACCACGTCCCTGTTCAATCATGTACTAGGTTTCCCCATACTATACTAGGTATGAGATTAGTATTTTCAAATACTTGATCATGAATACCAACACTTTTCGACCTTAGTCCAATTTTAAGAAGATAGACGGGGCAAACCACCGAGTACCGAACATAAGCCCAACCCCGTCCATCGTCCTTATGGTTGCAACATAAGTAAATCAATCAACTCCTATAGCTCACGAGTGACAGGCAATCACTCGACTTTTACCGTATCCTATTTAAGCATTGCATCTACTCGACTTATCATACTAGTGTTCAGATCAAGAGGTTACTAAGTTCATGCATCTATGGTTTCAATCAACTCCTAGAAACGTAAATGCACAAGCATAAGCATCAATATAATTGCATAAGTTTAGAAAACAGGAAACATGCTCCGAGGCTTGCCTTCATGTTCAGAAAATGTTAGCAGATCTTCGGTTTGCTCTTGCTCGAGCTCGACTTCCACGTGATGCAGATCAGCTGCTGGTTCCTCTTCTTGCGTGGGGTGGAGCTCGTAGGTTCCGTCGGTGATATTAACTTCTACACGATATGCATATGCAAATGATTCAATATGCAAGTTCAAGGATCTGAATGACATTTCATATAATATTATAAACTGAACTTCATTGCATGATTTGTCATACCTAACCCAACACTTTCACTAAAATACCGTTGGAAGAGTAATTTCATATGAGTTAAACCCTTGGCCTTCTAGATAGTGATTGTGTACACCTACATGACATGTTTATTTACTTAAGATCGGAAAGTTATCCTGTTTCTAATGTTTTTATGTGCTTCTTCCAATATTACCTTTTGGAGGTGCCATTATCTCGGATCCCGGCGGCCCCAGGCAGTCAGACTCCCCACTCGCGATGAGAAGCGGTGGCTTGCCTGTCTTCAGATGCCGATTTAGGCGTCGTGGATGTGTCATGCAGTTGAAGGGGTGGCGTTAATCTTTGGCGAGTTGTCCTCAACTCTGAGAGATCTAGCAGGGAGGAGCACAACGACAAGCTGGATCTCAACGTTTGGCAGGTGAGTTGCAGGTTTTTCACTGCGAGGAAATCGTTTTTTAATGGATTTCTGACTTCTCTCATCCAACTTTATAGATTGGATTGTTATAATTCCAGTTCCGCCTCTACTACCACATCCAGGATTTCACAACGAGAACAAGATTATTGCAGTGTTCTAACACCTCCTTGAATTTGGTTCATATTTTTTTTTATGAAGTTCATAATTTGTTTTGGTGTCCCAATACTTTGATTCTTTAATAAGAGTGCATTCAGATGAGATGTATGCCACAAAGTTCAGTAGAGGCTCCATAACTCTAATGAGTTGATCAGTGCAACTATTAAATACAAAGGAGTGAGGTCAATCGTACTGCCAGATGAACTAAAGAGTTTGGCTATAAGTGAATATTGTCTTATGGTTGCCATGTTGATTACGTATAAGCCGTAGAGTACTGAAGGAAATGGAGCAGTTCTTGAAATGGAGCAGTTCTTTCACCATTTGTTATTTTGTAGTGGCGTAATTTCATTTTTCACAATTAATAACCCTAGACATAACTAGAAATCTCTTCTCATGGTGAGATGTATGCTAACACACATCATACTTGTGGAAAGCATGTTATGTTAGCAATTAGCATGCCCTAACTCAGGGTTATTATACTGAAATAATGGAGGCTAATGGTTGGAGCAGATGAAATGTATGCTAACACACAACGTACTTTCCACAACTCATGGTGGAAGGTATGCTGTGTGTTAGCATGCCCCAACTCGCCACTGGATTTGCCTTGTGGAAGTCCTCAAGAATTGGGTTTTTTGTTTCGGTAATTTTGGCATAATAAATTTTTAAACCATATGTTGTGCTTTTTGCTGCTCAGGGAAGAGATGGTCCTACAAATATCTGCTCGTCAGAACTATTAGTTTGTAGCTCTATGTCCTATCATGCATTAAATTACGTAGTCTTGACAATGGTTCCTTGTATACCATACCATAAAGGCTTAAATGAGTATAATCTAATAGATAGAATTTTTTTGAAATGATCCCATTGCAAATAACTTTTGGTTTCTTGGAAATTGATGTATATCGAATGAGACAACACCCATGGTCACCATTTTACTCCAATTTTGGATTTTTTTTTTCTAATCTGGGAGCGACCTTGAGATTCAACCATCATGTTCTTGTACATGTGTGGACTGCAGCTATTATTTGTGTAATACCTTTGCTACTGGCATTCTGATTTTTTTTCCCTTCGCACATGTGGTTGGAAGAAAGACACAGGAGTGTCTTACGGACCAGTAATTCATTGTGCATGAAGAAATATCATTTAACATTTCCTTGGTAAATGGCTACTGCCTCAATGGTTCTTTGCAGATTATTGTAAGCCATATTTCTGTTTTTCCCCCCTTTTTTTGGCTTGCATCTATTTTCTATGTCGATTTTCTTACCATGCTCTGATGTGCTGGGTGTGCCAAATTGCAGGTCATTTATTGCTGATAGGGCTTTGACTACTTTGTTCTGATGATGATACTCGTGATTTCATTTTTCATGACGACAATGGCTGCTGCTACAGGAGGCTACAGGATTATCGATTTAGATGTACCATTAATCCGTTATATGCATAATGGATAATAGGTTTTTATCTCTTTCTTTGTAAAACTCTTGCCAACGAGTGAATTCTTTAGTTCTTTTGGTCTTGTCTCACTCCCTGAAAGTAGCTTTGTGATCTCATATGTGTAGTGGAGCTCGTGCTCTCAGACGATCTCGTCGCGGAGGTGCGTTGTAGGGCCCGTTTCCTAGAGTCGTCGTCGCGCGGATCCGACTCTGGGCGCATGCCCAACCAACCCCCTTCTGTTGCTCGCGCTGCCGTACCGCCAAGCAAGGACTCGAAGATTCTCCTACTCAAGGCAATCACGCCTTCAGTTAAGATTGATTCCCTTGCTGAAGGACGACGTTCTATTTAGTGGCAATATGGTCTAAAAGTGTATATGTATCTATGTCGCTGCCCTGATGCTATAATTTGAACATGATGCTAGCTAGATTGAATGTGAGTATGCTACCTGATGATCCCTGGCCTAAATAGTTGTAAAAAAATATTGTAATCATGTTCAGATCTGCTATATCAAGAATCAACACAATAGTATACAGCAATCACATATATATATATATATATATATATATATATATAATTTGCAGATATATTTAATAATCCAGTGTACAAGTTGTCTGTCCACCTCACTGAATATCCACACCGATGGAGTGCGAAACCGATGGGTAATCCATTTAATCGGTTGCATCTTGTTCAGGTCCTGGCTGGCCTCCTCGCCTTGCCGTGTCGTTCAGCTCATTGCTCGTCCTCGGCGTCATGGGGTAAGGCACTGCGCGCTTCAGGAATATAGGGACATAAACCAATCGGACAGAGATTATGGCAGAAAATATACACCCTATGTGGAATCCCGTCCAAAAGTCTTCCTTTTGAAAACGGAAGGGAGAATATAATAATCTAACATGGCAAGCAAACAAACTGCCTCGATTTAAGTACCATTGCATTGCAGTAGACAATATGAGCTACACGGTTACTAAGAAATAACAACGCAGAGACCTGATGTGCAGGTTTTGAAATTACAAAGTAGTACAGGATCCTGAGTTGCCTCACTTTTCAATCCCAACAAAATCATTCAGACGGCACATGGTGATAAAGTTGAGTTATTCAGAACAATTGCTCGATGTAACCTCCGTCCACAGTCGACCTGAGATGAAACATGGCCTTGTGAGGGATCATGTCGAGTACCACTTTACCACTGGGGCGGACACCCATGTCCATCTCCACACCGGTCAAGATGGCAAAGTAGACGACAGTCTTCGCTCTCCAGCGAGTTCATGAAGAACCTTGCGATACAAAACCTGCCTGAGCCCAGGTTGACTAGTTGAACACCCACTTGATCTATATCTAGTCCTCGTTCTGCCCATTCCACCGGACGCTGGAACTCCTCCCAGCTGTGGCCAGCAGCTACCTGTGGCGGGGAGTGGGCGTCCATGGTGGAGAGGTCAGCAGCAGCCAAGTGCCGGCCATCGCTGGAGAGGCCGAACCAGAGCTTGAACTCGGGTACGTACTCGACCTTGCCATGGAAGGGCAGCATCCAGTTGCCGACCTTGTCCCACGTGTGGCTCACCGTGTCCAGGGTGTAGGTGCCTCTGCCGTCGACGGATACGCAGATGTGAGAGCCACCACCGACGACAGCATAGGAACGAATCTCGGGGTATTCATCCCGATGGATGGGCTCAAGGACGAAGGGCGGCCGCGGAAGGAGCTTGCAGTGCGAGGTCTTCCTGCCATTGCCGTAGAACAAGACCTCGAAATCAAACGTCTTTACCTCTCGGAGACACCTCACCATGAGGTATAGGCTTCCGGCACCACCTCCGCTAGGGACGAAGAGCGAGAAGCAACCAGGAAACTTAGGCTTGCGGAACTCGGGCATGACCACCACGTCGCGCGAGCTGGCGTCGTAGAGCAAGTTGCGCCCGGCCTGGTCCGTGGTGAGCACCTTCCGTTGCCCAAATGGGTAACAGGCTAAGTCGCACGGCCCGCCTGCACCTCTCAAGCTGTGGGCTCCGAACTTCAAGATCGGGTCGGGAAGCAGGATCTCCATCAAGCTGTGGGCTCCGAACTGCACGATCGAGTTAATGTTCGGGTCGGGATGCAGGATGCTCTCCATCGTCGTTGTTGGCCGCCGGGTTGGTGCTGGTGGTGGTGGCGGCGGCGTTGGATAAAAGAGTTCCAGGCGCTTCAGATCGATGCGGCGCAGCGATCTGGTGGCATGCTCGCGGTTTACCACGATCAGGTCCAGAAACCGCCGCGAGAGGCCCATGGTTGATCGGACGTCCAACTCCAAGTTCGATCTGACCTGACCTAATACAGGGGGCTGGAAAGGGGGGGACTTAGTAACAGAAGTATTCAGATCGACAGAAGCATTAGCTACGCCTTCGCTAGATCTAGAAGATATGAGGAATGAAGAAAGAGTACCTCCAGCAGGACAGAACGTAGCAAAGAGATCCCACTCCCAAATCCCAAATGGATGGATTGCGCAGCCCCTCCTGTGCGACCGACCTAACCAGGAGCCTGCTCCAGCCTTCAAAAGCAATAGAGGGCATCACTAATGCGTAACAAAAATCACGGAGAAGACAGATTAAACGAAACCAAAGGCGAAGGCTTTCGATCAAACAGGATGAAGGTGCAGAAGACGTACAAGCGGCGAAGCTGAGTAGCCCGGTCCGGGAGGGGAAGTGCCGATGTGCTGCTCCACCTGTGCCGGACCAGAATGGCGGCGGAGAGGGGAGGGGAGGGGAGGGGTTTAATGTAGAGGAACCTCATGCTCGTCTTCAAAGTGGGCCGTGGGCCTCTCCGAATGGGCCGAAGCCACAAAGCGCGCCGGCGTGAACGACTCAATGTCCAGCCCAAAGCTCGTCGATCTTCCAGGTGGAGTTGTGTGATTTTTTTTTCATCTTTTTATGAAACTATGCCGCATGTGTTTAAAAAAAACTATTTTTATATAAAATGGAGGAATATTAATGACCATATTAAAAATATATCCTAAGGAAAGACATTTCATATTTTACCCAACGCTCGGATCATTTTTCAATTCACAATATTTTATTTATCTTATAGGTTACTAGGATCGTGCCCGTGCGTTGCTACGGGCAACAAAATTTTTATATTGCAAAACATTGGATTCAACAGAATAATAAAAGTATAAAACATGTATAAATATGAAATAAGTGTATCATCCAAGATTGGATTCGTGAAATAAATATAAAATAGGTCATTCAAATGCCACCCCATCTATCCTATTTTTTTTGCATGTGATGCACCAAAGAAAATGTTTTTCAATGCCTGGTAGTCTTGTCCTCCAGGCATTCGCTTCGTGCGCTAGAAGATAGATGAAAAACACTTTGTTCCAATAGCATCAATTTCATCAATAAAATATGATGCAGAGGGCTTTCTCCTTGGCCAGCTGAAAAGCATCTCGAACAAGCTTGGCTCCATCACCGATGAACATCTGCAACAGTTCACAAAAATGTTATTATTTACTGGTGCTTGTTGTTTGGACCCAGTAACATTTCACACAACACGGTTAACCATTATGAGGCAACTAATGGATCCAAAACATATCCTGATCTAATGCAATACCTAAAAAGTCATCATTAGAACCAAAAACATTGCAAAGTTTGCAGTGGAAATCAAAGTCTCCACACAACAGAATTAAGTAAATAAGTTGTTTATTACTTTATCAGGACCAACTGTAACCCTTCCATCATGCAAAACGAAGTGTTAAAATGATTTGAGTAGAGAATCGATATGATATTTGAGTGCATTCAAATTTAAAATGCAAGATAATCTTGGAATTGCTGTCAACAT
This sequence comes from Setaria italica, assembly GCF_000263155.2. Lineage (NCBI taxonomy): Eukaryota > Viridiplantae > Streptophyta > Magnoliopsida > Poales > Poaceae > Setaria > Setaria italica. Next base: position 27,395,624 of record NC_028451.1, on the reverse strand, counting down.
CTCTTAACATAAAAGTACCTGAACAAGTTGCGGACCAGTCAGTTTTAGAAAGTACATTAAACTGACATGTCACTGGCAAACTCCCTCTTTTCGATATCAAACGCATCCATACCAACATACATGAAAAGGAAAATCTCAGCAATGAAGGACAAAGTTGCAAAGGCATGCCTGAGTAGATAAAAAAGTCCAAAGAAAAAATCAATTGATATCTTTTTATTTAACTTGCTATGAACATTACTGGTGGAATAAATTATGGAGTGAGTATGATTACTTGGTTGTCACTCTTGAGCTCTTTGTCATATAATGCCAAGTGTAGTGTGACATCACAATACCACAGAAAAACACAGTGAAAATGCCACTCAAGTCTAGCAACTGCCAAGACCAAAGAAACATGAAATTGATGAGTTAAGTATTTTTAAAAAATAAATGAAAAGTGTAAGACACGCACGAATAATCATTATATTACCTCGCCTAAGGTGTTAGAACCTCCTTGTATACAATATTCTTCGTATACGTGCCATCTACTGTTGGTACCCTTTTCTTCTTCTCTGAACTACCTTTTTGTTCATTGTTATTTTGATTACCCTGACCGTTCACTTTCTTATTAGCAGTTTTCTTTTCCTTCTTTTTAGTTTGTTCCTCGTCTGCCTCTACGTTAGGTGGGAGGGCGAGGATCTTGATATTTGTTCTTGCTGTGGCTCTAGACATAGCAACATACAACTGACCATGAGAGAACACAGGGGCGGGCAGGTACACACCCACATTTGGTATAGTTTGGCCCTGTGACTTGTTGACCGTCATGGCGAAGCTGAGCCTAATAGGGAACCGCTTCCTCTTAAATTGGAATGGGAACATCTCATCGTCAGAGGGGCACAACGGTATTCGAGGAAGGAAAACCCTCTTTCCAGCATGCTGTCCCAGCACAATTTCAGCATCGATTGAATTTTTTTGGAAGCCTCAAACCACCAACCTTGTACCATTGCACAGCCCATTCGCAGGGTCGATATTCCTAAGCAATATGATCGGGCAGCCGATCTTGAGCTTTAGCAAATGTGGAGGAAGCCCGTTGGGAGTCAATGTGTTAAGGAACTCCGACGGATAGTAGTTATGCGGATCATCAATCGCGGAGTCGAAACTATGGTACACCATCTCCCTACCCTGGAACATGCCGATCATCTTGATATTAATATTGTCCACCCAATCATTACGTGTGGATAGAATCGCTCTGGAGGTGATGTAGTCCTTGTTTGTCATGTTTGCATTGAGGTTTGGAAAGATGCATTCAATCAACCTGTCAAAATCTTTCTCAGAATCCCCAGAGTACGGGACACATATATCGTCAGGAAGACATACATCACCATCTCCGTTAACCTCCTCCGTGCCACCACCAATGCGCAATAGATATTCCGCAAACCACGGGTCACTCTGCGTCCTCATGTTGCGCATGAGCTTAAGGTGGTGCATGGATTCCCAAAGATACGACCTCCGTAGAGAAGCATCGACTATCTGAGCCCTGGATCCTTTCCGTACAACAGGGAGAACCTGTCTGAAATCCCCTCCAAAGACAACAGTCTTCCCACCAAACGGTAGATCCTGCCGGCCCATTATATCACGTAGGCTGTTGTCTAGGGCTTCCATAGCTTGCCTCTTTGCCATAGATGCCTCGTCCCAAATGATGAGAGATGCTTGCTACAGTAGCTTTGCAGTACCACTCTGTTTGGTAAAACTACAACAACCACCATCCTCAAGAGTAAGGAGTATCTTGAAACATGAGTGGGCCGTCCTCCCACTAGGCATTATAGACGCTGCGACACCAGATGTAGCTGTAGCAATGGCAAGCTTGTTTTGATTGCGAAGGGTTCCGAGAAGTGCCCTGTACAAAAATGTCTTTCCTGTGCCGCCAGGTCCATCTACAAAGAACAAACCACCTTGTTCAGTGTCCACTTTGGACATTATCTCTTCATAGGCAGCCCTCTGCTCCTCGTTTAGGGAATCAGATAGTCCCACATCTTCCGGATCCTGATCAATGCTTGCCTCCTCAAATATCTCATGAGGGATACCGCTAGCGTCGTCATATGCGTCGTCAATTCCTGGGAGAGGGAACGACCTTATGTCCTTCCCCATAGATTGCAACATATTCCTAATGTCAATCAAAACCATCTGTTCCACCAGACTCGGGTTTGGATTGTTGCGCCTGTAGTCTTCTAACATTGCATCAAGGTGTTTTGTCCACAACCCAAACACATCATTCGGCTCGCAGAATACCAATATTATCGCGAATAACCTACGCAATGAGGATGGCATATGGAACAAACTATTTTCAGTAAGACACTCATCAAGTGTATTATCTTCTTCGATTAGGCCTCGCCTCTCCGCAGCTTCACGAAATGAGGGCAGGAGCACACCGACAACAGTCCTTAGGTCCCTGTATGAAGTAGCCTCAACAACATGGTTCAGGAGAACCCGAAGAAAGTAGCGTTCCCCCTCAACCGGATGAGCGGATACGAGTCTCCCGACCTGGTATACGGCGTTTTTCCTTGGTTTCCAAAATTTACCATTAGACTCCCAAGTATAATGCTCCGGAAAGTCACGGTACAAGATTCCTCGAGCTTCCTCATGAAGCCTGTTGTAGTCAAAGTACACTGTCAGCATTGACTCGTCAGCACCTGGACCTTGACAACCCGTTCGATCTTGTCCCGCTTATGATATGTAACCATATGCATGTCGGGAAGATGAAGCTGCAACTGCTGCACTGGTGGATGGTTCTTGCTCAAGTCAAAGCCATATATCCTCCACATCGCTTCTGGAGGTGTCACCCACTGGGCCTCTCTGTACTATGTGATCTCATCAACGTTCCCCTTGTCATCTTTTTTCCAGCCTCCCTAACAGCCACAGATGCTCTGTCATGGCCCTTGTATATATGTATTTGAATAGGTATTTCACGGATTTAATGCTACTACATGCCTCAACATTGATGTGGCAATTGAAACTACGCAGCAGACATGGGTTGTATGGACGACCCACTGATTGTCCAGTACGTGACCTCTAATTATTTCCTTACAACCATCATCGCATCGCCGATAGATGGGGTACGAATCCTTACCTTGCGACGTTGAATCGCAGAATGGCCGCGGGTAACGGTTCTTGCATGAAGTACATCCCCTTGTGCATGGACATAATGAATTTAGCGTCCCGCATGGGCCATGCATCATATGCTTCATCACCATCCTGTAGAGGTCAGGGTACTTCTTCTTGTTTGGTAGCTCAGCAGAGATAAGCAGGTCATACTGTTCTGGACACGTGATCTTGTACTTCCTCTGCATTATTAGCAAAAAGTGTGCATGCGGCAAGCCCCTCTTCTGGAACTCCACGACATATACGAATGCACGGACCTTTCCAAGTATGTATTTTTCCATCAACATCTTCTTAAGCTCCTCCAACTTCGCCCTGAACACTCGAGATACAAGATCTGGATGGTCCTGTGGACTCTGACCAGGATAAAGCTCATTCTTGATCTCATCCCAATTAGGATTGCACGTCATTGTGAGGAAGATATCCAGTTTACCAAACTTTCGCACCAGAGTCATCGCATCCATGTACCGACGTCTCATATTACGAGGCCCTCCGATGAAAGTCGGCGATAGCACAGTACGCTTACCAACTTCATTAGCGTCTTCCACCCCCGTACGCCAGCTGTCAACCAAACCTTGGTACAGGTCAGCCCTAAGAATGTCATGATTGTTGCGGATGTAGTCTAGACGCGAGCTTTCGATCTTAACGTAGGTGTCGATGGCAAACTGCTGGAATAGACGCTTGCCATGTAGTATAGGATTAAAAATCCCAGGCCGCATCTGGAATTTGTAGCAATAGTAATCACGCACGGAGACACATTTATTTCCAGCAGACCCTACACACATAAACATTGTTCATGTTAGTACCGTGATTGACGACATGCAAAACATTTGTCTAATGTTTGTAAGACACTATAAAGACATCTGAATTTACCAGCATCATTGTCACCACCACCATCAGCACGCGCCTTGCGAATCGCTCGAGCTTTATTAACTTCAGCCATAGTCACACCAAATTTTGGAATGCAGTTGTGCCACCCAAGCTCACCTCTCGGAAAGAATAGCGAGTATGAGAGAGCGTCGTAGCACCCATGATAGGACCGGATGCCATGGATCGACCTATCCTTCCCTTGGAGGACAACACTATTATCGAACTGGCCCCGATGCTCGCTCCCCTCAATCCAAACGGCAGCAACCTCTGACGTTAATGGCACGTTATATGTTCTCTGGTCTAGCCGTTGGTCAAGGTTCAACTCAACATGGTAATCCTCAAGGTTGTCAACCTGACCCATACTCCTAAGATTCTCTGAGTAGGGATTAATGCCATGTAAGATGTCCTTTAGCCTCTGGATGACTTCCCTGTCTTCTTGGGCAGACTTCTCACGGCACTTGCGGAGCCTATGCTCAAGAGACAGATCATCGTCATAAAAATAAAGCTCGAGGTGACCAGGTTCGTGACCATCCTCTTTACCAAATGATCTTATGTTATGGTAGATTTGACCATGGGCACGAAATGTGTAAATTCCACAGTTTCTCACGTCGGTGGTCACACGATCAAGCTTACAGTACATAGAAGTGAAAGAGAAGTGGCCATTGAAATATCTGATGTTTGCACGGAAATGCCTAGCATCAGAGTCCGAGCTTGACCACAATCTCACGAGTTCCGGTGGTGTCTCATGGGTGGAAAGATCAATCTTTCCACTACGACAACAGAATCCAGGTGGCTCGGACTCAAACTTCTTTGCATTGCAGTGCTCGCAGTTATCCGCTGGCTTGAGCATGTGCGTCATGTCAGGGACATTGGCATAAACCGCATCATATGGATCTAGTACATAGGGTTCATTGGGATCTTCATTAGCCGTCTCGAGATCGACATCCTCATCAGCTTCCCAATCATCAGGTTCTAATAATTAGCACGAGTATGAAGTGTTAGATTTTGAAAATAAGATAAGTCAAAGGTCACATAGATGCGCCGGGGTGTACCTTGGCCTCCAAAAAGGTACCCCTCATCCTCTTCCTTGTCGTCCTCAAATATGATGTTCTCATCGCAATCTGATGCAACATTAGCACATGAGTGATGAGACAAATGTAATTACATAGGTAGAATAATAGCATGCAGGAAGCACGTGCAACATTTACCGTCCTCTTCCATGGAGGCATGTGGAGGCATTGAATATAGCTCGTCAACAACAGATAGTTGTGTCTGAATACCTGTAGCGTCATTAGGTGCAGGCCTAGTATTTTCTGCGAAAGATTAATTGCGGGTGAGACATAGAAGAGGTATTGACAAATAAGTAAAGTGAATTTCTTTTTACCCGCTCCAAATACATTAGATGCAGTGAAGGGATGGGAGTCGCGAGCGTCCATTTGGGTGCCACCTTTAGTAGTAGAATAGCAGTAGGATAAATGTAGGTTACTTTAAATATCATAATAATATAATATATGAATACTAAGGTGGGCAAAGGATGTGAGCTAATTACCATTGTCCATAACACAAGACGTTTGAGTTGGCTGGCTCGTATAATTGATTTTTTCACAAGCAGGCCGTTTGGTATTTCTGCCAATGGTTGCTTCAAACATTTGATTACGCTGGTTTAGACGTGAATTCCTAATTCCAGGAGTCACAGGCTTGCTTTGGATGGTGTGGTTTGCAGGGACCAGCTGGGGGGTAACGACTGTAGGGGATTGCTCCACAACTGACTGGATGTAAACAGGCATGCCGTTTACAAGGGGGATTTCCATATCATCTGATATTCTTAACGGCGATTTATCAGCAGGAGGGAATACCAGCTCCGGGGTAAAGTGAGGGCTTGCCATAGCGATAGAGTCAGGATGCAAATTGCTCGCCCGTCGTTCCTTAACCATCTTTTTATAGTCTCTACTGGCCTATCTTCTTTTCTCTATATTGTCCTGTGGCGTCATCAATAATTTCTTTGCAGCTCTCAAATCAGGCCGCCTCTTATTTATTAGAGCCCTCTGCCCCGGAGACATTGCCACCCTACGTGCCCTGTCCCTTCTACGCCTAGGCTCGTTAGGTGTGAGGTCATTATCATCCATGGAACATGGTTCTAATCCAGCACCTAAAAAATGAGTTGCATTGATGTTTGGTTAATGTGTTTGGTGCATTAAGATGGCAACCATTGAGAATAACAAGATATCTGTTTGATTTATGAAGAATAAATATGATCCATGTGTTATATTTAGCAATGTGTCAGAATATTTATATCAAACATTAAAGATAATGGCAATTAACAATCCAATATAGCAGCAATATTTAAATGTTGCCAACATCCACATAATTAATTAATGTGATGTTTTCATAAACATATAATGAAATATTACGAAACAAAGGTACAAATTATACATCTAAAGGAAGCATTCATAATCAAAAGGCACTAATAATTAGCCAGCACGGGATTACTTGCTTCACCCACAGGGCTACTACAACTTTCATCCCAAACGTCCCCCATGTCACCAAAAGTATCATCATCGTTGCGTAATGCGGCATTTATATCTAAAAAAGTTTTAGAGTTAGAAATTCCTGAAATCATAGCCATATCATATGATTATTAAGCACAGGTTACCTCCTTCACACAAAGGGCTGATACAACTCTGATCACATAAATCTTCCATCTCACCACATGGAGCCTCATCATTGATTAAACCAACATCTCCATCTTTAAAAGATTATAAAAATAAAGCACCTTCTGAAACATTCATGTTTTCCAAAACAACAAAAGTGTGCAGGCGCACCTGATTCAGTTGTCCCCACATGAAGTCTGTATTTATTTTCTCCTAAATCTCCCCTATGGAGCCAGCCATCGTTTTCATCTGCCTCCATGTGTACAGTGTCATCTACGTAAACTCCAGAGTGTCAATATTTTATCATGACAAATAAGGATGCAAGAGTGGAGATAATTGAAGAACACAATAGTACCTTGATGATGGTTTGGAATGTGCTGAATGGCACCCTGTTCAATTTTTCTCCTCATATGCCTCTCACGGATTGTACGGTTATATTCGATCCTCTTCTCATCAGACATTGTTGCAACCAGGAATCTCTTGCACTCTCTATCACGTTCCTTAGGATCTACATGATGTGGGGTTTGAGTACCTTCATCATATTGGAATGACACAATGAGTAACAATAGTACATCACGAACCAAATGTCCAATTGTATCCTCACCTTGGATTGTTGTGTTGGTGAGATCTGTAAAAGGTTTCCTATCCCGCATTGACCCGGATGGTTCCATCAAAACGATAGTCCCTGCACAAATTTCAGAAGAGGCAAAATACCCTTTCACTCTTCTGCCACAAAATTTGCAATTGTTTTCACGATCGAGAAGTCCATATAACATACACTAAGAAGGGGAATTATTGATTAACTGATAATATGTCATAGCTAACAAATGAAGATCCATGGTTCACTCAGCTATAAGTAAGAATAAATGCAGATGAAGATCAATCCAAACCTATAATTACTCTTTAAAGTGTATGTTATATCAAGATACACTTTAGTAACTATTTACTGTAGTTGCATCAAGATACATGAGACTTGAAAATTAATATTCATTGATATATTTCGTGAGCATGTGCTGGCATTTGATGCAAGTATAAAATACATCACAAAAGTATGAGGAAACAATAATAAAGCTTGCTTCCAAGTGAAAGTAGCCAAACTGAGATAGGTTATATAGCACTATGTTTTGTCAAACATGGCAGGAGCAAAAATTATGAGGCAAGAACAGCACAGATCAAGCTGCTAATAGGAAGCTAATATCCTGTGCCAGATCAATCATGGCAGCAGCAAAACTTATGTGGCAAGAAGAAAAATTGTGTGGAAAGATGAAGAAAAATTATGTGGGACAGATCAGCAAAAATTGGAGAGGACAACCAAAGGTATTCAATATGTGAACTGGATCTAATTACTACATGTTACCTTTTGCAAAACACTGCTTGCTGGAGCAGTAGGCTCAACCCGACGAACAAAAACACCCTTCAAGAGAAAAGCAAAATGGAATGTCAAAGGAAAGCACTGGATTAAGATTAGAGCTTAGAATTTGAGGGTTGACTTTAGTAGCATAAGCTTGTTCGAGTGATTAATCTCAATATTGAAATTATGGTTTCGGAGTTTAACCTACTCTATTCATCTTAAGTTTAGCATCTGAACTCTAATTATCTATACGCTGCATTTGCTAAGCTATAGTGAGGGAGAGTACCAATCACGAGTTCACTCTGCCTACTGCTGAGGATCATTGTTCCTCTGAAACTATACTGATTACTGATAGAAACCCAACCTCTTTTCATTAAAAAAATTCAATATTTACCTTCAGATGACAAATGTAGCAAGTGTAATATACAAATGAGATTATTTTGGTTTGGCTAATCCTTCAGATGACAAATGTAGCAAGTGTAATATACAAATTGAGTTAATATATAGTTTACCTTGCTTTAGCAATTAGCACCGAATGAAAACACTATAATTAAATACAATTACCAATGTGATAACAAGAAATGTCAAACCACTCGTCTAGAAGTTTCACTATTCTGCTTACCATGACTATTGAATACTCATGTCACAAGGCATGAAAACATACTTTTTGCAAATTGCAATAAACTCCTAGCAGTGGTGGGCAGGTTGCTGAGTGAAATCGTAAGGTTATTGTAGTGAAATCGTAAGGTTATTGGCAAATCAAAAGAACCGGTGATTAGATTCACTTTATGTAACAAAACCAATTCAATGAACGAAAACTTGATAGAAGCTGCATATACCCAGTAAAGACTTTCCTAGCTGCTTGACGTGTAACATTGAAGATTCAATTACCTCGTAGAGGGCAATTACTTTATCAATTAGCGAGATTTTGTTTCTAATGAACGCATCATCCACCAACTTGTATCCATGATTCTTTGATAGATCAGAGATGCATGGATGTCATCTTCAATGTAATTGTGACTTCAGATATCAGACCATTTTTCCTGAGCAGATGAATAGGATTGTTCAACTTGGTGTGCTACAAATCAACAGCCAGTCTTCTCCAAAACTCTCTTCATCTGCACACAAACCATAAAGGATTAGCCTCAACATTTTTGCATCGACATTAGCCTCTCATAATGCAAATAGAAACTACATTTTGATTAGTAGTCAAAAAAAATTTCACAGAACTATATCAATAATTCAGAGCCAAGTGGCCTGATGTCATCTCACATCAAACTAACAGCATAGGTGGCAGCATCTCCACTATTAATATCAACTAAATGCACCAGGATCTGAAATGGCGATGCATTCACAAATGGCCTGATGTCATCTCACATCAAACTTGGGAAATCATATACTCTGTCTCCCTCCTGCTGAAAGTAACAGAACAACATCACTTTCGACGCACTGAAACCATCTACCAACATCTAGTGGTGACGACAGTAAGCAATGTATTTCTTTTATCTGAAGCCTTGATTTGACAATTAGCACGTCGTGTGGATACAACTTTTCCATGCTCAGTACAATATAACATTTTAAATTTTCTGACACGAGCTCCTTCAAGAACCATATTTCAAAACCAGCTTTCCAAGTACCTAGGAGGATATGAGTCCATTCAGGTAAACATTATTGATCTTTAATTGTATTGTAAAATCAAAATGACGAGATTGGTAATTGCTTATCTAAACAATTGAAGCCTGGAAATAATTACAGTACCATTAGAGGTATACCTATGATTGAACATGCTCCCACAAAAAGGCGTGATGTCATAGTAGTTACACACTACAACTTAGAATTTTCAGAAAAATTTCAGGATCAATAGTCTTTCATGCATCATGTTCACAATTTTAAAAAAAATATTCTCACTTTTCTTTGTTTCAGCTTTCGGGCAGCCTGGTTAAGTCCACGGTATAGAAAACAATACCACAAACATCTTACATGACTGTGTGATGAACACAAAACGCAGTATACACAAGCAGCTACCTGAGTATATCACGGTTGCAGGACAAATGAGCTCTGATGAGCAAAACCAACCAAGTTCAAGGGACAACTCATTCGTTCGGGTCATGTTATCAAAGAATCAACTCATCAACTCTCTACTACATCCAGTGACGGAGCTTCATTGTGGCCAAGGTGGGCCATAGCCCCCCTAACCTCCAAAATTTGTTGAAGGAATAGCTAATTTGACTGCTTAAACACTATGTATGCTAATCTCCTTTGTTATTGGACCCCTCATTTTTCTACAAGCTCCCCCACTGACTACATAATCATACTCTGTCCTGCCATCACCACTGCCTCGCCTCCAACTGGGCCGCCCTGCTCCTCTCCACCACCGGTTGCCATCTTCTCTGGCAAATGGTTAGAGCTAACATATACATGCATTGCCTATTGTGCAACATAGAATTTTAATACCTGAAAGCAAATCTTCATATCTTTTCCGTAGTAGCATAGAGAAGAATAACTTTGTCTAATATAGTATGCACTATGCTCCAGAAACTAAACACAAAGGCAATTGACTTCAGCATCACTTTGTCCTTCAGCTAGCAAACACGTTTCGAATTTAGTAAGGTCTAACCTATAACCCGGTATCTTTCTGCATATACAAAGAATAGTTCAAAATAATAGCTTCAAATACACAAAATATACATAACAGAAAAATATTTTTTTCAATTCATGAGAACCTCATACATAACAGCTCATTTGTAACTGACATAATGAGGATGGCAGCTTATTTTATTATCCTTTTAATTTTTGGAAAGATGCCATTATAGTGTAGCAGCTGCATTTTCAGAAAAATTTCAGGACTAACCATAGCAGCTGCATTTTCAGAATTTTTGGTTTTTGAACTATATCTACACACATCAACAGTGGCAATTGTTTTACATGCTAAGCACTAAGTAGGCAATACAAAATCGATTGTCAGACCAAGACAAGTGGGATCAAACAAAGAGCAGTGTTGACAGTGAAAGGATATTCAGTCTTGTAAGGTCCGGCTACTCATTTATGTAAAGCAAGAATCAAACTTCTTACATGAGAGGATCAAGAACAGGCTGAGTTTCCCCTCACGCTCCTAGCTTGTACCAAAAACAGTTGCTCTTCTGAAGCCTGCACATGACAAATCAGTACCTATTAAAGGATAATAAAACCATCAATTTATATCAGTTGCTCCTTTGAAAGTAGCAAAAAAAATGCAATTGCTAATTAAGAACTTCTAAAGCCCTTCTCCTCAAATGACTTGTAGTTCTAACTCAAATGATCATGAAGCCTTTTCTTGACAGGAAGGCAAGGCAGAATCGAAATTAATAACACAAAATTATTGATTAAAATCGAAAAAACTCTTGTGTGAGCACCTTGTCTGCAAGCGTTTAATGCAGCGTGTGCTTTAGGGCTGAAAAAACTCTTGTGTGAGCACCATCAACTTTTCTATCTTCTCCTGGATTATCTTGGAATTGAAACACATGAATCTGTCTTTTCTATCTTCTCCTGGATTATCTTGGAATTGGAGTAAAGGAAGGGCCATTGTCGATCATATTTTTCTAATTCAATTTTTTGTGAGGTGAAGTTTCTCCTGGTGATCAATGGTTTTAAAATAAGTTTCAGCCAGGGGGATTTAAGGAATAAGTCATCATTCCATCAAATCCCATTGAGCAATCAACATGTTTCTGAATTTTCAAATTAAGCAGTCTGGTTACGGCATAATTTTGACATATGTAAAATCGAAATTGATTTTGGCCAATGCAAACATTAATAATTTCATTTTAGTGCTTCCAACTATTCAGTTTGGTTAGGAGCATGCATCTTTATGTACATGATAAAACCATTAGCTTCTTACAATGTTTTAGTCCCCGGCAAATATCTTTTTTTTTCAGAATACCTTAATGTTAGTGTTCGGCCTGGTAGCATAGTTCAGTGGTTCCAGTATATTTTTATCCTACTAATTAGCATAATCACAATTTGTGTCTTACTAATTGATGGGGTTTCCTTCCCGAGTGGTTCAGTAATCAGCATCCAGGGAGCTCTCATCACACTACCTGAAGAATAACCATGACATCCAACTTTCTTTTGTTCTAAATAACATCCCTGACAATGCTATTTGTTAATCTGTTATGATGTTTGGTGGCTTGCTGAAACATAAGAGGAAGAATGGGTTGATTTTTAAGTAATTTAAATGTCATTTCCAGTATGAATGTCAATCACAATGCAATATGACAAACGTGAATGCACCCTCTGTATCAAGGACTGACCACTGATAATATGGAAAAGAGGAATATGCTCATGAGAAAAAAAATAGAAATATAAAAGCAAAGAGCTTCTCATCATCCTTGAAAAAAATCATTAAACTGAGCATCGGCATCAAATCTATACTAAGAACTGAAAATAAATAGCAGCCACCGCCCACCAGATCAATTCAAATACCTCTATTCTTGCATTGAAGGAGCAGCTGGTCATAATCTTTCTTTTTTCTTGTGACTTCCTGCGCATGCCTCCACCATTGCTGCC
>NC_028451.1:27334285-27382978 GCF_000263155.2 Setaria italica | reverse complement strand
AACAGTGAAATCATCACACACCGCAAAAAGCATACATCTAAAGATCAAACTGTGGTAGACTTTGATTTTCCAAACACGTTACCTCAGCATAAATCCATTTCAGTAGAAGGGATTAGGATTGAAGCACCATGGAAGAATCGTCGTAGGCTGCAGTATTGGGAAGTCTGGAACATCAAAATCTAATGAACATGTAGAGCATTAAAGCAAAAGGGAAAAACCAAGATATAAGCGACCTGCAAGTTGAAATCCTGCTTAAAAGAGAGAGAGCTGGTGGCGCGGCTTGCGCCAGAGGGAGGGGCGGTTGCGGTTCGCGGCGTGGCGGCGGCGCAGGGATGGGCGGCGACGGCTGGCTGCGCAGGAGGGTCGGCGGCAGCCTGCGCCGTAGGGAGGTGCGGCGGCGAGGGGGCGCCGCAGGGAGGGGATTGTTATGCAGGGAGGGAGAATTGGCAGTGCGACATCGGACGCCAGGAGGGGCGGATGCGGCTCGTGGTGCGGCGGTGTCGCAGGGATGGGCGGCGTCAACGCAGGGAGGGAGATCTGGGGGCGCGGCTGCGGTGCAGGGTGGGACAACGACGGATAGCAGCGCAGGGAAGGGAGGGGCTGCGGCGGCAGTGGCTGGCGAAGCGGCGGCGGCGGCTGGTGAAGCGGCGGCGGCGCAGGGTGGGACGGTGACGGCTAGCGGCATAGGGAGGGGCACGGCGGCTGGCGACGCAGGGAGAAGGACGAAGGGAGGGAGAGCTGGCGGCGCCGCGGAGGCGAGGAAAGGGAGGGGCGGTGGTGGATGGCGACGGCAGGATGGCGACGGGCGACGGAGGAAGTGTTGGCGGCGGCAGCGGCTTCTGGCGCGACGGGTGATGGAGGGAGTGGCGGTGGCTGCGGCGGCCGCTTCTGGCAGCACGGAGGCGAGGAAAGGGAGGGGTGGGATGGTGACGGGCGACTGAGGGAAACGGACGGAGGAGGAAGCGCGTGCGCCGCAACTCACAGAATCTCCAGGTGAACGGCTCCGCGCGGAGGGTACTGGAAGCGGACGGCCCAAAATGTCCGGAGCGAGGGACATCGTCCGACGGCCTAACAACGGACCACATTCTTGTGTCCTCTTCGCTTTTTTTATAGTAGAGAATCCACAATCTTAAATTAAAACGTTAAAATTCCCCAACATACATAAAACCTTAGTAAGTCATTTAAATCAATGAAAATAGTAGCATTAAACATTAATAAAGGCTGCTTAGCTATCATGCTATCTAAGGCAGCTATTATGTGAGTAGGTGAATTTAAGTATTCAACCATGGAGGTACTTACTTTCAAGTTCCCCAATTAGCGTCTTGTAGTTGATCTTCCACCGAGACATACCTTGAATCAACAAGTCCTTTTTCACGCAATCTTCGAACTAGAGCTTGGAAAAATATCTCTCTCCATATGGAATCACCTTTGGCATAAGACTTCATGCCCATTTAGTGCTTCATCAATAAATGAGGCTCCATCCGGATAGATGTAACTAGCTTCTTGTAGGGTAGGGAGTATGAAGAGAAAAAAATTCCTCTTCGTTTCTTGACCTACGCTGGTAGCTTGAATTGAATCCATCGAGAGATGCTATTGCCTCTGATGGATGGATGAGAGAACGAAGATGCTATTGCCTCTGATGGATGGATGAGAATGGCAAAATCAATTATATTGTTGTGCAACACAAAGTGCAATATGCTGCTGTCCTCAACCAGCTTATATACACCAGCAAGGTAGTGAACAATGCCAACGTAACAAAACTGCAGAGTACCAATGGGACCTGCACTCCAGCAGGGTAGCAACGGTAAGTTAGCCAACGCCCAACGGCTATTTCTTCATTGCACGGGGAAAAATGAACATTCAAAATTTTCCTGCAATCCAAACAGCAAACTTCACGTATTCCTTTGCTTATATTCCTACGGTTTTTCACTTTATGCTACATCCTATTCGTGTGTTTTTGTTTCCATCATTTCAGTAGCATCTTAAAGATGAACTGAACATATTTAAAAATATATTAAAAAGAGAAATCTCACATACAACAGACTTATAAAACATGATCGCAGAAAAGAAAATTTTGGTGAACGAAATGCATTTGAACGTATCTATTTCGTTTGGAATCTTCATCGGTATAGTACGAGGTGCTCCATTGTCGGTACTGCTCCTGCCTCTAACAAACATAGTTTTTTCAGCATAATGATTTCATACTTATCATCGGTATTTTTGCAACTGCAATTATATTAATGCGTTGACACAGTGCAGGCCAAAAAAAATCACTTTGTGAATTAACACATGTATTTCATGGTTACAAATGTTGAGAGGTTTTCGTGCATCAATTTTACCTTGAGAATCTGGTCAATTTCTCACTGCATATAACCTTTTTATGAATGGCTCGAGTGCAGATAAAAATACAGTTATTAGAGTCCATATCTACAATTATATCTATATCTATCTATACTATCACTAGTAGAGAATTGGCTTTCGATCCGACCCCTTTTGTCCCGGTTTAAAGTTGGCCCGGGACAAAAGGGGGTGCGCCGGGGTGGGGAAAATTGGAGGGGAGCATTACTCCCGGTTGGTAATTGCAACCGGGACTAAAGGCCCCCCTTTAGTCCCGGTTGCAACGGCTAGCTGGGGGGTCGGTGGCGGGACCCTTTTATCCCGGTTGGAGGCACCAACCGGGATAAAAAGGTTAGTCCCGGTTGGAGGATCCAACCGGGATAAAAGGGTGTCCCTTTTATCCCGGTTGGAGGATCCAACCGGGATAAACTTCCAACCGGGACAAAAGGTGTTTCCTTTTGTCTCGGTTGGAGTTTTTAACCGGGATAAAAACTCATCCCCCGCTATATCCCGAGACAGAGACTTTCTTCTTCATCCAGCCCGAGCCAGTCCAGCACATTGATAGAGAGCTGAGCTTCACCTACTCTCCGGTGGTGCCAAAGCAAGGGAGGTGCTGCCCGAAGTTTTTTCCCTCATTTTCGTGGGAATTTGACTCAGCCAACACAAGTGTTGCGAAGGTTTGCTACTTCATCCTCGTGTTATGCTTTGATTTATGCTTTGGAGATGGAAAGATTATTTGCTACAATGTGATGATGAAGTAGAAAAATGGAGAGGTATTTTGAGCTAGAATGTGAGGGAGATTGATGTGTCATATATAGTATGCATTATTTCAGTGGTTTAAAAATGGTGCTACCTTGTCTAGACGGTTTATCTTATCAAATTCAATATGGTTTTTTAAATCCATATACTTGTTAAACTTGCATACCGTGTTCATTTCTGCGACGATGTTCTCCGCCGAGTAGCAACGTATGTCAAGAAGGAGGTTCGATTCTACGAGAAAGAGTGGATACGGACATCGTGACCGTGTCCCCTTTTCCGTAGCATCTAACCTCTTTCATGACGAAGTGCGGTGCCGCCCAGCTGAGGACATCCTCGCGAAATGAACACGGTCTTCAAGTTCAACAACTTCTGTAGTGGTAAGGAAAGAATTTTTGTACATAGATGACTTCTGCTACTTGTTGAACTTGCATACCGTGTTCATCTCGCCGAGGATGTTCTCCGCCGAGCAGCAACGTATGTCAAGAAGGAGGTTCGATTCTACGAGAAAGAGTGGATACGGACATCGTGACCGTGTCCCCTTTTCCGTAGCATCTAACCTCTTTAATGACGAAGTGCGGTGCCGCCCAGTTGAGGACATCCTCGCGAGATGATCACGGTCTTCAAGTTGAACAACTTATACAGTGTTAAGATAATAATTTTTGTACATAGATGGCTTCTGCTACTGGAGGAAGTGGCGATGGTGGGGGCGATCGTGGTTCCTATTATGGCAAGGTTCCAATCATAGTTGGCCCTCAGCATAAGCCGAAGAAAAAGAGCGCGCTGGAAAAAGCAATGCTTCGTTATTTGCAGCAACATCATGAAGAAGTCCTCCGTGATAATAACCAGTGGATGGCTTGTTGTATTGTATAATGTTGTTTGGGACTTTAATTTAAATATGTGTATTTGGATCTTCATGTTGTTGTATTGTACCATGTTGTTTGGATCTTTAATCGATTTTCACGCGTAATCCATTGTCAAGTGAAATCCATTTTCATGCGTAATACGATGCAGATGGACCGGCAATGGATGTATAATGCAGACAGGCGGAGCAAGGCGTTTATTGATGGCTTGCATTATTTTCTCGAAGTGGCAAAAGCGAACAAGCCAGAGAATGGGTTCGTATGTTGTCCATGCTTTCAATGCAATAACAGGAAGGAGTATTCAAAGGATTCCTGGGGGACTATTCACAGCCACTTGTTTAAATACAGTTTCATGCCTAACTATTTGGTTTGGACCAAGCACGGTGAACTAGGGGTTGTAATGGAAGATGGCGAGGAGGAGGAGGAAGATGACACCATTTCGGACTGGGTTGCAGGCCAAACTTTTGCAGGTACTACAATGGGCGAGGCTGATGAAGATGAGTTTGCAAAAAATGACCCTACTGATGACCTTGGTCAGGTGATACGAGATGCATACAGAGATTGCGAAACTGAGAAGGAAGCAGCAAAGTTGCAGCGCATGATAGATGATCACCAAAAATTGTTGTACTCAGGTTGCCAGCAGGGCCATAAAAAACTAGGTACGACACTAGAATTTGTGCAATAGAAGGCAAAAAATGGTGTGTCCGATAAGGCATTTCAGGGGATGTTGAACATTGTCAAGAAGATTCTCCCCGAGAATAATGAATTACCGTCCACAACATATGAAGCTAAACAGATTATTTGCCCTCTCGGATTGGATGTTCAGAAGATACACGCATGCCCTAATGACTGTATCCTCTATCGTGGTGATGAATACGAGAAATTGGATGCTTGTCCCGTCTGCGAAGCCCTGCGGTATAAGATCAGGCGAGATGATCCTGGTGATGTCGAGGGGCAGTCTCCCAAGAAGAGAGTTCCCGCGAAGGTGATGTGGTATTTCCCTATAATACCACGCTTGAAGCGCTTGTTCAGGAACAAGGCGAATGCTAAGTTGATGCGATGGCACAAAGAAGACCGTAAGGAAGATGAGATGCTGAGACACCCCGCAGATGGGGCACAGTGGAGATCAATTGATAGAACATTCCCAGACTTTGAAAGTGAAGCAAGGAACATAAGGTTTGGTTTAAGCACTGATGGATTCAATCCATTCGGTGAGTTGAGTAGTGGTCATAGTACTTGGCCTGTGACCCTTTGTATGTTCAACCTTCCTCCTTGGCTGTGCATGAAGCGGAAGTTCATTATGATGCCGGCGCTTATCCAAGACCCAAAACAACCCGGCAATGACATTGACGTGTACCTAAGGCCGTTGGTTGATGACCTTTTACAGCTCTGGAAGGAAAAAGGTGTACGTGTGTGGGATGAGGATAGACAAGAGATCTTTGATCTTTAATCTACGAGCACTGTTGTTCGTAACCATCAACGATTGGCCTGCATTGAGTAACCTTTCAGGACAGACAAATAAGGGATATCGGGCATGCACCCACTGTTTAGACAACACAGACAGCATGTACTTGAAGCACTGTAAGAAGGTCGTCTATATGGGTCATCGTCGATTTCTCCCTGCTCACCACCAGCTGAGAAAGAGTGGGATGTATTTCAAAGGGACGCCAGACCATCATAAAAAACCTGCACACCATAATGTAAAGCGTGTGTTCGAGATGATGAAGGATGTATATGTAGTCTTCGGAAAGGGACTTGGTAGCCAACCTGTTCCGAACGACGATAACGGACATGCACCCATGTGGAAGAAAAAGTCAATATTTTGGGAGCTACCTTATTGGGAAATCCTAGAGGTTCGCAACGCAATAGACGTGATGCACCTGACGAAGAATCTTTGCGTGAACGTGCTAGGCTTCATGGGTGTTTATGGAACCTCAAAAGATACATTGGAAGCACGACAGGACCTGAAAGCCATGGGGCAACGAGATGACCTACATCCGGAAAAGAGAGATAATGGACAGCACTACTTACGTCCTGCCAGTTACACTCTCAACAAGGAAGAGAAGGATAGCATGTTTTTGAATGCTTGAATAGTATGAAGGTCCCGTCTGGGTACTCCTCGAATATAAAGGGAATAATAAATATGAAACAAAAGAAGTTTACAAATCTCAAGGCTCATGACTGCCACATGTTGATGACCCAGTTGCTTCCGGTTGCACTGAGGGGTGTTCTACCAGAAAATGTCCGGTTGCCGCTCGTAAAGCTATGCGCGTTTCTCAATGCGATTTCGCAGAAGGCAATCGATCCATCCAAGCTATCAAAGCTACAGAACGATGTGGTGCAATGTCTTGTCAGTTTTGAGTTGTTATTTCCACCATCCTTCTTCAATATTATGACGCACTTACTGGTTCACCTAGTAAAAGAGATTGGTATTCTCGGACCTGTATACCTGCATAATATGTGGCCTTTCGAGAGGTTCATGGCAGTCCTAAAAAACTATGTTCTTAATCGTGCCCGTCCAGAAGGAAGCATCGCCAAGGGATATGGAACAGAGGAGGTGATCGAGTTTTGTGTTGATTTTATTGATTCAATTGACTCGATTGGGGTTCCAACTTCATGCCACGAGGGGAGGCTCCGAGGAATGGGCACCCTTGGAAGGAAATCAAGTTTGAGCAATGATACTGATTTGTTCGACAAGGCACACTACACTGTTCTACAACAGTCATCCTTTGTGTCTCCGTATATCGAGCAGCACAGGCAGATGGTAGCTTCCAAAAACCCGACCAAATCCGATGCTTGGCTTACCCGTCATCACATGGAAACTTTTCCCTCCTGGTTGCGCCAACAACTTATGGGTGACTCAGATTCACCCACAGCTTGCCTGGTTAGCCAGGGGACCTGCTACCACAATCGTCAAATTCCAAGGCTATGAGATAAATGGTTACACATTTTACACGAGAGCCCAGGACCAGAAAAGCACGAACCAGAATAGTGGTGTCCGCATAGATGCCATGGACAGAAATAATAGCAAGGAGTCGTATTATGGTTTCATACAGGAGATATGGGAACTCGAATACGGACCGTTGTACATCCCTCTATTTCTTTGCAATTGGGTGAAGCTAACTGCCGTCACCAAAGATCAGTACGGAATGACAATAGTAGATCTGAGCAAGACTGGATACAGTGATGACCCATTCGTACTTGCCAATGATGTGCATCAGGTGTTCTATGTGAAGGACATGTGCAGCAAACCCAAGAGGAATCCAGAAGAGACATGGGAGCCAAAGTGCCACATAGTTCTTCCAGGTAAAAGAAAAATCGTGGGAGTCGAGGATAAAACAGACCAATCAGATGATTATGATCAGTTTGATGGCATGCCTCCATTCGCCGTTGAAGTTGATCCAAGCATCCTGCTATCCAAAGAAGAGGCTCCGTACTTACGCCGCGATCATGATCAAGGAACTTTCGTGAAGAAGAAATTTTACAACGTTGTATTGTAATGCGTTAAATGTACATGACCTTTGTGTATTAATTGATACAATTTGTAATTTACCCTATGTATGATTTCATGTGTTATTAAATTTGTTTTGTGAAGATTTTTTAGATAAACATGAACATTGTTAACCACATACTAACATGGATTTTTCTGCGCATTCAAATAATTTAATTGAATAATTTGTTGATCACAGCAATGCAGTAAAATAAATATTTTACAGGCTAAATGAGTTGGTATAGAATTAATGATTACTTCATACTTATTGTCAATTTACTCGTTAATTAAATATATTTTTGCATGTACAAAATCTGTGAAGGTTTTGTTTTTCATCCTGAAATGCAGTGAAAAGGTAAAATAAAATCCATTTCCAAAAAACAGGCGGGAGAAGAAAAATAGGAAAAAACACCTTTTGTCTCGGGTGCTAACAGCAACCGGGACAAAAGGCCCCCCTTTTATCCCGGTTGCAAACGGTACGTTTCGTCTCCCGCCCGAACGTACCCTTTTATCCTGGTTGCCAACTGCAACCGGGATAAAAGGGGTCCCGGGTCCCATTACGAACCGGGATAAAGGGGGGGGGGGTTAAAAGGCACTGTACTCCCTTCTACCCCCCGCCAGTTACACACTTAGCCAAAATTTCGCAAGTCCCGCGCGTTCTCCGCCGTCGCCGCCCGTCCGCCTCCCTCGCCGGCCGCCGCCGTCGTCGTCCCCCATTGCGCCGTCGACGTCCCCCATTGCGCCGTCGTCGTCCCCCTGCCGGCCCGCCTCGATCCCCTCCTCGTCCGTCGACGCGCCCGGCCCCCGGCCACCTCGTCGCCTCCGGCCACCGGCTCCACATCCTCGTCGCCGGCTCCATCCTCGTCGCCCCTCATCGCCCCTCGTCGCCGTCTCGTCGCCGTCCCGCCTACGCCGCCGTCGTCGTCTTCGCCTCAGCCGCCGTCGTCCTCGTCGCCTCGGCAGCCTCCGCATCCTCGCCGCCCCGGCCGCCGCCGTCCCGCGCGCCGCCCCGGCCGCCGCCCCGCGCGCAAGAGGTCCGCTGCCGCGCCGGTCGGCAGCGCCGGGAGGGTTTTCTTTTTAAGTTAATTAGAAAATTAAGTTTTATTTTTAGATAGATTTGTAATTTTGTTAAGTTAGATTTTTAGATTTCTAATTTTGTTAAGTTAGATTTTTAGATTTCTAGTTAGTTTGTTAAGTTAGATTTCTAGTTAGTTTGTTAAGTTAGAGTTGATACAGAGATCGCCGAGTAGCCGCCGTGATCGCCGCCGTGATCGCCGCCGTCCCGCCGAGTAGCCGCCGTGATGGCCGCCGAGTAGCCGCCGTGATCGCCGCCGTCCCGCCGCCCATCACAACTTAGTAGGCACCGCCCGTGGTTCCGGTGAACCGTCCCCGCCTCCGCCGTACCGCCGCCCTGACCGCCGCCGTCCCGCCTCCGCCGCCCTGATCGCCGCCGTCACAACCTAGGCACCGCACGTGGATATTGTTACAAATTCGTCAAAATTCGTCAAAATTCGTAGAAATTCGTAGAAATTCGTCAAAATTCGTAGAAATTCGTAGAAATTTGTAGAAATTCATAACAGCTCGTAGAAATTTGTAGAAATTCATAGAAATTCGTAGAAATTCGTAGAAATTCGTAGAAATTCGTAGAAATTCGTAGAAATTCATAGAAATTCGTAGAAATTCATAGAAATTCATCAAAATTCGTAGAAATTCGTACAAATTTGTAAAAATTCATAGAAATTCGTAGAAATTTGTAGAAATTCATAGAAATTCGTAGAAATTCGTAGAAATTTGTAGAAATTCATAGAAATTCATAGAAATTTGTAGAAATTCGTCAAAATTCATAGAAATTTGTATAAATATTCCGGACTTTGTACGATTCATGTTATTTTATGATTTCATTATATACATGTATGATTCCGGACTTTGTAGGACTTTGTACAAATTTGTAGTAAGACGATTTCTATGACTGTCATGTATGATTCCATGTATGTTTCCATCAATAGTTGAAATGGCACACGATGAGACCGCAAGGTATATCATGGAGCAGATAATCGCTGGTGATGGTAGTGGCGACAACGTTCCACTATCATACACGGATGAAGAGGGCACCCAGGCGGACATGTTGGGAATGAAGAGCAACAGCCGCAGCAACAACTTGCCGTGGCGGAAGGTTCCGGCGAGGTATATACAACCATTCTTGTATTGTTTCACGCCACCGCTACTACTACGTACTAATTAACGAATCTTGAACTGTTAGCCCTCCGGATCGACACAAGGGCAGAAGACCTGAGGTCGTACAAAGGTGATGGAAGGGAGGCTTGTCATCACCGAAGTTACAGAAGAGGGCAGGCCGGTTGCTCCCGTGAAAGTAGCAAAGAAGTACGTGAGTCAAATCGGGGCAATCGTCCGGGACAACGTGCCTATCAGCATCAGAGAATGGAAGGGCAGAAGCGATAATCCGTACGCCCTTCCAGAGACAGAAAAGAATATGCTGTGGGAAGACGTGAAGAGACATTTCACATTCCCCAAAGGATATAGTGAGAAGGATGTCAAAGCGTGGACGCTTAAGAAGATGGCTACACAATTCCAGACATTCAAGAAGATGCTGGACACCCACTACATCAAGAAGGGCAAAACTCCAGACTTCAACGCGTGGCCAAAGTTGAGGGACCACTGGGATGCATTTGTTGAATACAAGAGGAGTGAAGAAGGTGTGAAAAAGATCACGACCAACACAGCAAATGCTAATCAGAAGGGCTATCACCATCATTTGGGGCGAGGTGGGTATGGCTCAGCAATTCCCAAGTGGAGGAAGATGGAACAAGATCTGATCGAACGGGGAATCGTACCTGCAACTATTGAATGGCCCGAACGATCAAAGAACTGGTACTACGCTCATGGAGGCTCCCTAAGCCAAGAGGATGGGACGCTGATTTTCAATGACACAATACGTGAGAAGGCCAAACATCTCATGAAGAACATTGAAGATTCCAAGGCTGGGAGGTTGAGGGTGGACCGAGAAAATGATGAGCTCACATTGGCCCTCGGTAATCCAGAGCACCCAGGACGTTTCCGGGGGTTCGGGGTGGTTCCGTGGAAGTTCGCTTTTCGAGGCGACAGCGCCTCTTACAGAAGCCGGAAGCGAAGAAAGGAACAGATCGAGGAGAGCTGGCGGCAGATGCTAGAACAAAGAATGATGGATGAAATCAATCAGCGGGTGGCCGACGCAGTTGCGCAGTTGGCCCAATCTGGAGCAATGCCGAATCCTAACACCGCCAGCCCTTCTCAACGCCTCGGGAGCAGTTGTGCTTCTACAGGGGTTCCCGATGCGCAGACGCCCAGGTTACCCGTGGAGGAGCAACGGTTCCCCGTGGATGCCATCACGCAACGGACCTCATGTGAGCTGCATGCACCGGTCGGCAACCTCACTATTAAGGTATACTTATACATAATATTTATGCAATCTTGTCAATTGATCCAGGCCTCGAGATCGGAGTTCAACTTGTTTACTTCTGCTATATGTACAGGTAGCGTACGGGAGTGCGTTACCAACCCTGGCAGGGTAGAGCAGTCATGGCATGGACATTCCAACAGGCTACGCCAACGTCTGCGTCGAGCAAATAGTTGATCCCCAGTATGAAGGTCTAGAGCTCGACTTCCCGGGAGGCGACGGGGAAAAGACATTGGCAGATGCGCTTCATGGGATCATTCTATGGAAGAAGCGCTACATCATTATTCCCCGCACGGAGCCATCTCCTCAGACCTCAAGACCGCTCCCCGTAGATCCCCAGCAGCGACCTTCTCCTCATACCTCGAGACCGGCATCTCCTGCTCCAGGACCGTCTCTTCCATCTATATCAAGGTCTCCATCTCCACCACATCCTGGTGCTGGGAGCGACGACGACAATAACAACACCCCTCCCCGATCACCGTCGCCGGCACCAAGAGCGGCCCCCTTGAAGGAACCTGCAGCACCACTAAAGAAGTCACGAGCACCGCCTCCCAAGCAAAGACAGAGAAAGAAGAAAACAAAGGACCCTGAAGTGGCTCGTAAGGAACGCTTTGAGGCAATGTCTCATGAAGAACAGTGGGCAGAAATCCAACGAGAGGCCAGTGAGTGGTTCAAGAAACAAGCCGAATTAAAAAAGGCAAGGGAGATGGAGCCACCACCAGTAAGTCGGCGAGATTTAAACTTTTTTATCAGGATGGAAGAAGGAGCCAAGAAAAGGATACCACTCTTGTCAAACTATGAACGGGCTCTAGTAAAGGCTGATGAAAAGGATAAAAGGAAAGGAAAATCATCCTCCAGCGGTCCAGTCCCCGACCTCAGCCATTTATCAAAAAAAGATGCTCAACGGGTAAAAGCAATGCCCTTGGATCAACAAGCAAATATATTGAAGTTCATGGAAGAAACAGGTCTGGGACTTGATGAATGCATAGGGCAAGTTGAGACGCCAACTGCACCGCCCCCTGAGCCGAAGTGGACTTATGAGCTAGGCAAACCTCTAGTAAAGCCTTCAATGGTACGGAAGCTATCAACAAAGATGTACGAATTCCATCAATGGTACATGATGGCATCCGCCAACTCGAGGGAGATGATCGGCATGAAGGTAAAACCGATAGATTTTCACGGTGAAGGGGAGAAAGTGCTGTGGCTAGACTTCAAGGATATATACGAAGTGTACCATCATGATGCCCTGGACGTCTCTCCGATCAGCGCTTGGATTCTGTAAGTGTCCGTTTATTATCTCTACATGTAAATTTTGGCGTGCGTCACCGTACTAACTTCATCTTCCATTTCATGTAGGATGCTAATCCAGACATGCCGCCGAGAGGCGTACCTACATGTAGGCTTCATGGATCCATCTGTAGTTAACCAACAACAGATACAATTAGCGTCGGAAAAAACCTTTGCGGAAATATACAATTTCCTACACAAACAAACATTCAAGGATTTCATACTACTTCCATACAACTTCAAGTAAGTGTGTGTATACCGTCTACTTTCGATGTCTTTTTCCTTATCTCTACATGTTAGTTAGCTCTAATATGCATGAACATTTTACGTACGCAGCTTCCACTGGATCCTTATTATAATTGAGCCTGAAAGAAGCCACGTCACTATCTTTGATTCGTTAAGGAAAGATCCGGTGGACTACCAAGAATTGCAAGACATGCTAGGCTTGTAATAATTCTGGACCTTTATCTCTATGCAAAAATTTATTTCCTAAATTTTATCCCTGTTACACTATGTCATTCATTATTCTAATCCGCAGCGCATGGAAACAATTCATAAGGACACACAAAGGTCCATTCAAAGAAAATCTTACATGGAACACAGACTTCCCGGTACGTATGCAGTCTGCACATTTATTACATTGTATAACATGAATATTTCATAACTTATTTTTTTCCGCACTGAAGTGCTTAAGACAGGAACCCGGGAATAATCTATGTGGCTACTACATCTGTGAGCACATGCACAGTTTTTTGGGACCCAAGGGACCGAAGATGACGCTGCACAACTTTAAAGTACGTAAAATAAATATATTACTAGTTAATTATTTTCTAGCTCCTTATATGTATTTGTTCATGTAACATTCACAAATTTCCAAATTATAGATGTTAAATATTCAACAAGGACTCTTGAAGGAAGAAAGAGTAGCGGCAATATGTGAAGGTCTCATTGGATTCATAATGGACGAGGTGGTAAATCCAAGAGGAGAATTTTATTACGATGGACGATAATTAGACACTCCGATCAGCAACACCACGACGGGAAGATCATAGGAAGATACTTTGATTTATTTGTATATATAATACGCGCTAATTATGATCCATTTGTACTAAGCTAGTTGAATTGTGTATATGAATTGTGTATAAGGATTGTGTATATATATAGTAATTGTATAATTACAAATCCCATTCGTTTAAATACTAGTTGATTTCGTTCTAAAAAAATCTCAACTACAAGGTTAACAAATTAAAAGGGCCGCGGTACTACGTATACGTGATGCATGCATGAAAAATTCAGGCAGTGCCATGCAAGCGCCATTTAGTCCCGGTTGGAATTGAGCCGGGACTAAAGGGGACCCCTTTAGTCCCGGTTGGGAAATCCAACCGGGACTAAAGGGACCCCCTTTAGTCCCGGTTGGTGTCACCAACCGGGACTAAAGGGGGTCCTTTACTCCCGGTTGGTGTCACCAACCGGGACTAAAGGGGTCCTTTACTCCCGGTTAAAAGACCCGGGACTAAAGACCCCCCCCTTTTGTCCCGGTTGGTTTATCCCGGATGGATATCCGAGAGATATGCACCCTACCAACCGGGACTAAAGGCCAATTCTCTACTAGTGTATAAAAGAGCAAAGAAATTGAAAAGAATTCTCACCTGAAAGGTTCTCACCCACCCTTCATCCTGGACCCTAAATGATTGATTATCTTTTAATTTAAGGGTGTACATTAATCTGATGGTGGGCCACCTTCAATACTATGGTCACCCTATCGACCCTTACATGTTCTTTGACCTGAGATAGATTAGTCCTTTCCATGATACTTCAACGGCTCATATGTTTGATTGATTATTCCTTTTTTTTTTAATGTCAACGGGGGAGGTTTCCCCCACCTAGCTAGAGTTTCATTCATTGATCTTGGTCCATAGGGACTGATCTAATAATCAAGAGTTTTACATCGAGGTTTGGATATCAAGTACATATTACATTGCTGATTGAAAGACATTGCACCAGGTGTTGGTGGAGGCTCTATCTCGCCACTGTAGCCTAAACTTCCAAAGTTGTGGCTCCATCTTGCACATTGTCAGGAGCTGCACAGTTTCAGACCTGAACACAACTCCATTCTCGCGTTTTCATAGTTGCCAGCATAGGACGATGTGATAGATAAGCCTAGTGTCGATACTTGTATCTAACTTTTCTGTAAAGTAGGAAAGTAGAAGATGCTCTCTGCAGATACCCTTTGCCCCTTGCCCATAAAAGCAAGGGCAGTGCTATTGTAAAGAACATCCAATTGCATTTCAATTCCAACAAGCGGCCAAGGCCAAGCTGCCTCTGGCTTTCCAGATCCGATCTAGATCTAAGATCCATCTCGTGGTTCCTGGCCAATACTGGTATTAGAGCTAGGTTCTTGAGATTCCGATGACCAGCCATGTCTACCGCTAGCTAGATCTCGAGAGCGCGCGCCACTGCTACCGTTGCCGGTGCCATGAGGAACCCCGGTAGTGCAGCAGCAGGAGGAGCCGACGACCGTGCGACATGCCTTACTACCGCAGAGGCAGTGGCTGCGGCAACAGTCGAGACGGCCAGGCAGGCGGCGGTGGCGGCTGCAGTGCTGCGCGTCGAGATGTAGGAGCTAGTCGGCGGGTCATGAAGCCCAGCAGGGCATCATCCTCTGTCGCCGTCACTAGAGCAGCGCCATGGATGCCGCGGCCGCTCGCCGATGGCGCGGCCGGTGGTGCAGACCGTCTACCGCGACTCCGGAGTAGGGACGCCGTGGCCGATGCTCACGAGAACCAACTATCACGAGTGGAGCCTGTTGATGAAGGTGAAGATGCAAGCCCG
The DNA here is from genome assembly GCF_000263155.2 of Setaria italica. NCBI lineage: Eukaryota > Viridiplantae > Streptophyta > Magnoliopsida > Poales > Poaceae > Setaria > Setaria italica. Next base: position 27,367,959 of record NC_028451.1, on the reverse strand, counting down.
ACAGATCTGAGATGCAGTCGAGTTCGGAGATGTCGAGTTCCACGACGATCGGTGGGCGCTGGAGGCGTTGTGCGCCGCCGTGCCGCCAGAGATCAACGCCTTCCTTGCCAACAAGGTGACGACAAAGGAGGCCGCCTGGGACTCGATCGCCACCGCGTGTCTCGGCGACCACCGCATCCACCGAGCGACGCTGCAATGGCTCCGGCAGGAGTGGGAAGGCCTCGCCTTTAACCCCAGTGAGCACATCGAGGACTTTGCCTTTCGCCTTTCTAGCTTGAAGGAGTAGATGGCGCAGAACGGTGACACAGACATCACTGACGCTCACGCGGTGGAGAAGCTCTCGCACTGCATCCCCAAGAAATACTCCCAGACCGTGCTGGCGATCGAGACACTCCTCAACTTTGAGGCGCTCTCCATGGAGGAGGTCACCGGGAGGATCAAGGCAGTGCAAGATCGCGAGGAGGCGTCTCACACCGAGCCAAGAACCGCTGGAGGCAAGCTTCTTTACATAGCCGATCAGTGGTGGGCCTTCAACAAGAAGAAGAAGGATGAGGCTTCCAGCTCTGGTCCGCCCAGGGAGCGTCGTCGCCGACCATGCGGTGGCAAGAAGGAGGACAAGGGACCCTGGGGGTAGGCTAGTGCTGATGGTGGCGCCGCCGCCGAGCGCAAGGTGACCCGGGACGATACCTACCTCAACTGCAACAGGACTAGCCATTGGGCCAAGGACTGCCGCCTTCCTCCACGCCGCGGTGGGGAAGTCCACGTCGTGCAAGCAGAGGGGCAAGATCATGCCCTGTTCTTGGTGCATGGGTGCGTTGAGCTGCGGCAACAAACAGGGGAGGAGGAGCAAGATTCAAGCTTTCCCCTTCCCTCATCGGTCAGCTCCACCCTACTCCACCTCGACGAGCCGTGCGCCCACGCCTTCCTCGGCACCGGCCCTGGCGATGACAAGATCGAAGGTTGGTACCTCGACACCGGCACCACCCACCATATGACTGGTCAGCGTGCGTTCTTCTCCAACTTGGACCCCGGCGTACGAGGCTCCGTCAAGTTCGGGGACACCTCCGCCGTAGAGATCAAGGGTGTCCGATCCATCGTCTTCGCCACCAAGATCGACGAGCACCGGATGCTCACTGGTGTTTACTACATCCCCACGTTAAGGAACTCCATCATCAGCTTGGGACAGCTAGATGAGAATGGCTCGCGTGTGGAGTCGAGCATGGGGTAATGCGCATCTGGGATCCCCATCGCCGACTTCTCACCAAGGTGAACAGAGGCACAAATCGCCTTTATGTTCTTTGTGTGCAGGTGGTGCAACCCGTGTGCCTTGCAGCGCGTCGTGATGATGATGCTTGGCAGTGGCATAGCATTTCGGGCACCTCAACTTCGAGGCCCTGAAGCTGCTCGGCAACAAGGAGATGATGCGAGGCATGCCGCGCGTCGACCATGTGGAGCAGTTCTGCGACACCTACGTCCTCACCAAGCAGCGGCAACTCCCTTCCCTCGCTAGGTGAACTTCCGAGCAAAGCAGAAGCGGGAGCTCATGCACACCAACCTCTGCGGACCAGTGACTCTGGCCGCACCTAGAGGACGGTGCTACTTCCTCCTCCTTGTCGACGACGTGTCCCGCTACATGTGGGCGGTCCTGCTTGACACCAAGGCGGCAGCAGTGGACGCCATCAAGCGCCACTAAGCAGCTGTCGAGAAGGAGTGCGGCCACAAGCTCCGGATACTGCATACAGACAACGACGGCGAGTTCACGACGGCTGAGTTCGCGGTGTACTATACCAACGAGAGGGTTTAGCGCCACCACTCCGCGCCGTACACTCTGTAGTAGAACGATGCCATTGAGCACTGAAACCAGACAGTGGTCGCCACTGCCCGCGCCCTTCTCAAGTAGCAGGGCAAGCCGGCGATCTACTGGGGTGAGGCCGTGATGACCGTCGTGCACCTGCTTAACCGCTTGCTGACCAAGGCGCTCGACGACAAGACGCCGCATGAGGCCTAGCACGGGCGCAAGCCGGCGGTTAGCTATCTGCACGTGTTCGGCTGCCTGGCATTCGTCAAAGAGCTCAGCCATGTCGGCAAGCTCGACGATCGCAACTTGCCGGGGGTCTTCATTGGCTACGCTGAAGGGGTTAAGGCCTATCGCGTGTTCGACTTGGTGACACAGCGTGTGCGAGTGGCGCACGACGTGGTGTTCGACAAAGGTCGCGGCTGGGCGTGGGACAAGATGGCTGAGTATGGATTGGCGGCAGCTCTGCACGACTTCACCGTCGAGTATGCATCATTTCGATGAAGCCAACTTTGCCCGACGTCATCTGGGTAAACTAATAGATAAAACAACATATAAAGACAAAATTTATTTAACAATCAATTCATATATTTTTATGCTAACACACCTTCAATTCCATAGGATCACAGTTTGTCCCATTAATTTCAACAGAAACACCCGTACCTACCGAAATGTTGTTAAACCACATGTTTTAAGAAATATATTTCACCGTATATCAGGAATACACGTACCAGGCGTTTGTAGTGGCACGATGTTTGCTGCACCAGGATGCGATAAGTTGTGCCTACACATAGTTGAGCATGACGTATACGGAAAAAAGAAACAGCAGTACCTATTTTATTGTTGTTAAACCAGATGTTTTAAAAAAAGAACACTACACATATACTATATCTGATATAGTTGTACCAGGCATTTGTAGTCGCATGTTGCTCGCTGCAGCAACATGATACGATAAGCCTGAACAAGCAAACACAAATAAAGTTTATTTACACGATGTAAAATAATTATATGTAAATTATATCAAATAGAGGAGTACCAGGGCCGGGGTAATCGGACTTGCTCCACATTTAGCATTTTTTCTATGATAATTCTCCCTTCTTTTCGCATTCCTCTGGGCCTCGTCTGTCAAGATGGCGTATCTTTCTCTTGCCTTTTGTCGCTTCCGTTCCCTAGGATCCAGGTTTTGAATTGACGAAATATCTTCAATTGGATACATGAATTGGAATATGGCTAAATAAATACCACATGGATCATCTATATCTATAAACAGATAAAGTAACTAAACATACCAATACCACTACTAGAAAAATGACCTCTCCTCCTGAAGCTTAGTACCGGTCACTTTTGGACCCGGTAATAATATTAGCATTAGTACCGGGTCCAAATTTGGGATCCCCCGAAGACCCTTTAGTACCGGGTGGAGGCTCCGCCCCGCCCGGTACTAAAGGTTACCTCCATCTGCGCCTCACCTCCCTCCACCTTTTTAATTTACTGCACCGGCCAGCTCCTCCTCTACCTTATCCTCTCCCTCTCCCTCCGCTCTCCTCTAGCTCCCTCAGCTCCTTCTCCTCGCCTCCCTTAGCTCCCTCCACCAGCCCCTCCCTCCTTCTTCCCAACCTCCCCTCTCCTCCCCCTCCGCTCGCCCCTCACCTCATTGTAACACCTGCCATTTTAGTCATCAAAGTGACTTTGAAGAATTGGAAGCAATTCGAGAAGAAAAGAAAAAGAAATTGGCCGAAAATCAAATTCAGGTCAAATTTGACCGAAATTTGAATTTTGAATTTGAAATTCAGAAAAATTCGGCAAAAATATGGAATGAAGGTGCAAGGGTGACTAGAACTTAAGGATCAAAAATTTGGAACAAGATTTGATCCTAAATACTCAAAAGAATCAAAGAAAGAAAATGGAAAACAAAAATCACTGTTCACCGTCCGAAAACAGGGTATTCAGAAAAACAGCAGCAGAGTCCATTTTCAAAATTGATTTTTGATGAATTTTTCAAATAAGTGAATCAGAACAACTACACCATATTAAAGTGTGGACTTTGGACTACTAGATTTAGGTGTTTTTAATCAAGAATAGCAGAGGGAGCCATTTCAAATAAACGCCTAAAGTCAGCATCTTGTCCCTGTAACCGACATCACTGAAAATGGCTAAGTCTGAACAGCAATATAGGGCCGACTTTGGAATGGATTTCAGAGAAATGTAGATCAAAAGGAGTAGGTGTTCTTGAGCAAAATGGAAACCTTGTAGATGGTAGAACAAAAATGGGAAGAAGTTGGACTACAAGGAAAAGATTTGGATCACTAAACTCGATCACAAAGTAAGGTAAATGGTACTGTCGGATTACTGACGAACTGAATGCCGAGTTTCAGTAAAATTCAGACAAACACAAGAAAGAATTCAAAATTCGACTATAGTATGATGTTTATCTCGGGTCAGAGCCAAAATAAAAGTTGAAGGATTCAAGTTTATTTACAATTTTGGTTAAGACACTTGGGGACCGTCGGATTTGGAATCGGCCGTGGTGAAGCTCTGAAGTTTCGGGCGTCAGAAGAAAAGGGGGGGGAACGATGACAGAGCAGGCAGGACGTGTCGCCGCCGCCGTCGTCGGTCGCTCACCAGCACAACAGCTACGCCACCTCCTCACCACGCAAGCCTACGAGTAGGCCACGGTGTCGCCCATGCGCGCGGTGAAAGCTTGAATAACTACCGCTCCCGCGTCGCCGTTTCTACCGCTGCCTTTTTACCGCCGCCGTCTCCTCTGTCCAAGCCGCCGCCGCCGAGCAAAATACTCCCACCACACCGCAGCTCCCGTCGATTCCCTCCGTCCACACCTCCACCCACGCCCCACCAGCAACCCTAGCAGCTTGTTGCCTAGCTTCCCCGCCGGCACGCCATAAACCGCCGCCGTTTCTATCCGCCGTCGCCGCACCTCCCGCTCACGGTGAGCACCCCCTTGCGCTTGTTCTCTTCCTTCTTGGGTAGTCTTAGGCAGGTCCTTAGGATGCTAGGATGGTGTAGCAGTAGTCGTTGGGGTAGTTTGCGCCGTTGTCGTGCGTAGCCACGACCGGCCGTAGGTGCCGCCGCCCGCCGCCGTGGAGGGAATGGCTCCGGCCATCTCCCGAGGAGCTGTTGCCACGCGCGGGTGCGTGAAGGCACAGAGGTGCTGTCCTGACCTAGTCCCGCCGCTGGTAGGGCGCCGGCCGGCGAGCCGCGCCGCCCCCTGTCGCGCGTGAGTTTTGGCGGGAGGAAGCAGAAGGCACTGGAGCCTTGGGCCCGCGCGTCAGTGGGGAAGAGAGGGAGAGGGAGTCGGCCGGCCGGACGCGGAGGCCAGTTGGGCCGCGGCCTTGAAAGCCCAAGAGCGCGCGCGGTCGACCGTGGAGAGGAAGGCCGGAGGCCCAGAGGAGCCAGCAGGCCGCTGGGCCGTCGCGGGTGAAAAGAGGAGAAGGAAAACGAGGAATCGGCCCAGTAAGGCCCGACCGGGGAAGAAAGAAGGCCGGCGGGTAGAAGGAATAGGAGAAGGGGTGGGTCCGCGCCACGGGCCCAGCGCAAGTGAGAGGGGGTAGAGTCGAGCCGCGTGAGAAAAGTCACCGGGAGAGTTTTTCGGGAAAATTAGATTTCCTTTATAGAATAATTAGTTTAAACCCGAATTTCACCATTTAAATCACAGAAATTTCGAGGAGTGTCCAAAATTAGTCAAACCAATTTTGTTAGGCTTGTTTTATTTTCCTTTATGCATTAAAATTTTTTACACCCTAGAAAAATAATAAAAATTTGGGTATTTATTTAATGCCTTTCTTTTAAGGTAATTAAATAAATACTTAATCTTTATAAAATGCATAAAATATGGAATAACATTTTCATAGTCACAAATTATTCTTAACTCATAGGAAATTAGGTTTTTAAGTTAGAAAATAATTATAACCTTTTCCAAAAATAAAAAGAAAGGCCTTAAGTAAGGTTAGGTAAGAAAATAAAATTGTGGGCTAATCTTTTTGGGTTTTGTGTGTTGGCTTGCAACTTTATCAAGATAAATTGTATAGTCCTTGTTGGCTTGCAACTTTATCATGAAGGAAAGTTGTATAGTCTTTTATTCAAAATTTGCATTCCTAACCCCTGCATGTGTTGTGCTATAGACCCCGAAGCACTAGAAGGAGATTACTCGGAATTTTCAGAAGGATCTTCGGAGTTTGAAGAAGTCTTTGAATTGGTCCCCTGCGAGGCCAACCCGTCGGACAGTGCTATCTTTTTAAGCGAGCAAGGCAAGCCCCGGTGCATTACACATATTATTTTGAAGTCAATATTTCATGTGTCCTATATTCAGTTATTTGCTATATGAATGCACTAAGTCTAGGAGTTGCTTGAAACCTATTCTTGTGCATGATCATACCTTGTTTTAAGGACATCTTTGCCACTTGTTCAAACCTTAGTAGATATCCCAAGTCTAGAAATGCTTAGTTGCTAAATGCTTGGTTTACCAACCTTAGGAAAAACTTTTGAGTCATACATGTTATTTATGGAAGATGGTATAAAGTAAGAAGCGGACAGAAGCTAGGGATGTAGTTCTGTCTGCTAGATTAATTTGGTTAAGGCCAAATTCGTTGTCTTAACCTTTGATCAAGTGATACTCATCGGATCACTTACTGGGTATGGGACCAGTAAAGCCCAGTAGGTTAGTAAACTCTCTGATCGGGAATACTTCGTACCCGCGCTTGACGTGCTGGAGATTGGCAGGGGCATAGCCTAAAACTCACATGGTGATCGGGCCAGACGTGGGGTCCCATGTGGGGGTGCGTCCCTGGGTCTGGGTAGTCCTATTCCCAATCATTGATTTTGCTAATCGAAAGGTCGTTGTGTACGACCTGGACAGTCATATATAACTGGTGATCGGGGTACTCTCCTGCAGGATGTAACATGATCCGGATCGCCGCAATTCTCGGTTATGAATGCACTTGATCACTGTTAAGCATCGTAGTATAAATTTATGAATGACATATCTTTCTGATAATGATTGACGTATGACTTAAATGCCTTATTATTACATTTAATCTTTTCTCATCATCTAGAATGGTTAGGTAACAACTTAACTCCAATAAAAGATAAAACTAAGGCATCACTGGTAGTAAGCTTTCGGCAAAAATGTATCAGCCAAGTACACCAAAAGCTACCATATACTTCCAAGAAAAGCTATTATATTGGTTAGTCGGTTAAGACTTGCTGAGTACCCCATACTCAGGTGTGGCGGATCCACTTCGGATCTACTCGGTTAAACATGATTTAGCCGCCTGATACGCGACGCTCATGCCTAAGCCGAGTAAACACGAAATGCTGTTGGATTTTCCTCCGATTTAACCACTTGAACAGGACCATTTTAGCAGACTCACACGAAGGTGAGTGGTTCCAGAGAGTACAACAAGTCCACCGAGTTAACAACTTAACCACTTAGTTTTGTTACGAAATAAATATCAGAGTTTTACAAGTTTTCAGAAGGACAAACGAAAATAAAATCACTAGCGGAAGCAATCGTCGGGGGTCGGACGTCCTGGTGAGGCCAGCCGGGACATCACTGATCCCTCTCCTCGCCGTCCGAGGAGGGATCCCACTCGACCGTCCAACCCGGAGGGAGCTGGGACGGCCAAGTGCCAGCAGGAGAAGGGTCGGGAGCAGCAACCTCACCTGAAAAACAGGAGCCACAACAAGGCTGAGCTACTAAGCTCAACAAGACTTATCCGACAGGAGTAAGACTACTCCACACTTCTAGACATGCAGGGCTTTTTGGCTGAGGGTTTGTTTGCCAAAAGCACTAAGGAAAAACCCTATTTTCAAGTTTTAGCTCCAGTTCTAAGTTCTTTAACCGGTCTAGGTTTTGCAACCTATTCTAAGCAATCATAGAACCAAACAAGATATGTAGATATATCAACAAAACCATGTCATCATCAGATTCCTCGTTTACACACGGTGACATAGCGATCAAGCAGTCTCAAACTGTGAGAGGCAGACGAATCGATTCGAGTTCTTTAACCATGCATGGTGAACCTAACCTCACGACATCCGCGCACCCGGAGGTCGCTTCCTGTGTCGGCCTTCCCCATCAATCCCCTAACCCGTGTCGGGCCCATTTCCTTTGGTGCAAGGTTCCACAAACCCGGCCTCTGTCGTTCTGTGACCACGCTTGCCACCACGTGCGACAACCAGCAGGGGAAACTCCGTTCCAAGAACAATGGGGCGACCGCTCACGTCTAGGTTCAATCCGGTACTCGGCTTCCTCATCCCATACTAAGTATGAGGTTAGTACTTTCAAACACTTGATCACGAACACTACCACTGTCGGGCCTTAGCAAGTTTTCATAGACAGACGGGGCGATCATCCGACCACCAAAGAGTTACCCAAAACCCTGCCCCGTCCATCGTCCTTATAGTTGTAACAGAAAGGTAGACATCCAACTCCTACAACTCGCGAGTGACAGGAAATCACTTGGCTTTTACCGTCTCCTAGTTAGGCAAGGCAGCTACTCGGTCCAACAGCTAGTGTTCAAATCATAGGAAACTAGGTCATGCATCTAGGGTTTCAAACAACTCCTATACGTAAATGCACAAGCATGTTTTAAGGAAGGCATGCGCAAGTTTGGAAAACAACACAGGGTTTTCATGCAACCGGGGCTTGCCTTCGAGCAAGGAGGAAGAGAACTGCTCGACTTCGGGGGCGACTTCGGCTTCTGGGGGCAGGAGCTCAGCTACAGCTTCGTCTTCTGGCGCCGGGTATAGCTCGTAGAAGCCGTCGGCGAGGCGCAGCTCTACACGAATGCAATGCAAGAGTTAGCATAGACGGTTATTTCAACAGCAACACTTGCAAGTCTGAGCCCAGAAACTCGCGACAAAGAGCATGAGGGTGGGGAGGTTCAAGGGAGCTGGTGGAGATCAAGAGGTAAGGGTCGGGGAAAGGAACTTATGATCTGATCCTTAAACTAGAGGATGTGGTATACTAGGGATCCTCAGACGCAATCGCTGAAGGGTTCCCAAGTTTTACACATACATCCTCGGGTTGAAGAAAAATATCACAGCCGAGCCCTCAGGCGAGGCGGATAGGGGTCGGCGGAACAGATAGGGTCGGGCGAGACGGAACCGGGGTCGGGCGGATAAGAGGGGTCGGGTGAAGCGGACAGGGGTCGGCAGCTTACCTTCTTCCTACAAGGAAAGCTTGGGGTTGGGAAGAAGCAGACTTCGGCGGAGGGACTAAGGCTTTGAACAAAGGCTAAGCCTGGCAGTGCTCCGGCGGCGGCGGTGCTTCTTGTGGATCACAAGTGAGCTCTTACGCCGCACGGAGGAGCAAGCGGCTGGGTGGCTTGGGGAAAATGGAGGGGAGCGGAGAGGAGAGTTCCTCAGGAACTTAGGGTGTGGTGCTGGGAGCTTGAGCAGGGAGCTGGAGAAATGGCGGAAGGTAGCAATGGCGGAGGGAACTCCGGCGGGCTCGCGCATTCCCTTTTATAGCGGCTGGGATGGGGGAAGGGAAGCGGTGCGGGAGAGAGAGAAGGGGAGCGGCGCGAAGACCGGGGAGAAGAAATGGAGTGCTCTGCCGGGGCGGCGATTGAGCGACGAGGGCGGTGGTGCAGGACTTCGGGGATGACGCCAGCGGTCATTGGGTTCTGGCGTCAAGGCGGCGCAGGGACGGGGATGCCGATGGTTGAGATTTGGCGGAGGCGGGCATCGTCATGCGGTAGATTTGACGGAAGTGACCGGTTTAACGGCGCTAGAATCAAGGGCGCACAGGTGAGAAGACAGGCAGCCGCGGGCATGCGGGCGAGCGTGGAGCAACAGATTGTCAGGCGGCTTCTGATAGGGCGGGGAAAGGAGCTGTCGCTGCCGTGGTCGGGGTTTGCGAAGGAGGAATCGTCGGGTAGCGAAGACCAGGCGGCGCGACTGTGTTCGAAGTGACGGAAAAGACGGGCAACATCGGGCTCTGCGGCCGGGATCTGGCGGTGTGATGATGGGCGCGGGAGGCGAGGCGTTGCAGAAAGGTTGCAGAGGGGCTTCCGCTGCCATTGGGGAAGGGGGCGTGAGAATCCATTCGGTCGCGGGCCAGAGACGAGGCTGAGCGGCGGGCGTCGGAGAAGATGAGCCACACGGCGGGGAGACTCTGAAGCGGGCATGCAACTCGAGTGCGCCGGTCGCGGAAGATCTGGGGAAAAAGATCTCGTGGGTCCACCGGTCAGATAGAACGGACGTTTGTAAGGACTTACAAGGATCCGACGGTGGGCTGGGTTTGGCGGGGTCAGAACCGGAGCGAAGCGGGGAGGGGTCGGGTCTCAGGGGTCGGGACCGGTCGGGAGGTTGAATTGAACACTTAGGCGCGGAAAACTAGACAGGTGATCAGGGGCTCGGATTAAGATTAACTTGGAAGATTTTGGGCCGGTCATCACATCAGGATTATCACTTGTGGCTATCTTTCAGAAGCACCGCAGGAGCCTACCGAGGAGGAAACTCCGAAGTCCTAGGGTATTGTTATGAGTCTCACAATACCCTTAAGAAGAAGTTTTTAAATGCTCATCTCCACCTGAACCGTTTATGTTTTAAGTCTTAGAACTCCGTCTAACACTGCACTATTAAGTTTGCTTCAAACTAAGTCTTGTAATAACTCGTACCTATTGTATGTATGTAAAAATGTAATATTTGTTGATGCTATCCCATCGCGGATACTATCCTGATGTATGGCTATGAGACACGACATGGATCTTTCGAGGAGTCCTAAGGACACTCGACGGACGACCGGACTTATACTGTTTTAAGTGCGTTTCGGATAATTGCTGCGTCGGCAGCAATTAGGCGCATTTAAACCAGTTTAAGTTGGACGGTTCCGCCACAGCTGGTATCAGAGCCATAGGTTGGGATAATCAACAGATATTACCATTTAAAAACTGAGACTCTACTTTAAAATAAAGAAAACATGAGTCACAGGTGGCAGTAGTGTTAACTGGTTGTTTGTTTTGCAGATGCTAACTGTTTGCTGCGTGTCGCTAGTATTCGGTAGTCTGTTATTTGGGGAGAGATTATGATGCCACCATTTTCTTTACGAGTGTGTATATGAGTCTGTGAGTCCGTAGGAATCGTTGCATCATGTTGCATAAGCATATTTTTAAAAACTTTTGGGTTTGGTGAGTGCCGTTAGACCTGACCTCGTTTCTTTTATAGGATGTTTCAAGAAGGTTACACCGATCAAGATGGATGGACCCGCGGCCATTATCTGGATAAGCCGGGGTTTGTGCAGTTGCTATGGAAGACACTGCAGGAATTAGGCTTTCACAACCCTCCAGAATATTATTGGAGGAAGGAAGATACGGGTCACAAACAGTACTGCACTGTTTATGTGCATATTCCAGATGAAGACACCAATCCCAATTGGCGTCTAGAAGAAGTAATGGAGTAAGGCTTTGAGTTCAATGACACCATTGAAAGGGCGTCTATGACTGCTCTTACCGAGTTATGTGAAAAGCACAAAGTGGAGATAGGGTCCAGCTCTGCTCGGTTCTATCCTATCAAGAATCAAGATGACGGGATGTGGAAGAGGAGAATTAAAGCTCTGAAGAACTCTTCTCGTGTAGAGCACGATATCTTGGTTGCTGCTGCATCTGATTACATGACGGCCATGTACAACTTACATCAATCTTGCATCAGAGAGTATTACAATCAGAGGCAGAAAAATGAAGATGCCAAGATGGAGCTAATGGGCGCCCGACATGATAAGGAATTGTACAAAAAGGCGGCATTGACAAGGGAACACGACATGGAGAAAATAATGAGGGAACAGTCCAGGAGAATAGACGACTACGAAGAGAAACTCAGGGTGATGCAAGGATTCATAGAGGCTTGCAGGAGCATGGCAGATAGAGCAAGGGAGGAAGCCGAATCCAATGTTAATAGGTTTGAAGCAGAAAGATTCCAGCAGCTGGATGAGATCTTATCACTTCGTCTGGCTTTGGAGGAGATGCAGGCCCAGGTACCTGCGCAAAACATCATCAATGTTCCACCGCCCCCACCACCAGAAGAGCCCCAGCCACCGAACCCAGAAGAAGCGAACCAGTTAGTGGATGTGGTAGGAGTGGAGGAAGATCTTGCTCCACCTGCAGCTCCTGAGATTGATCTATACGCTCATGAGAACTTAGAAGGGTTTGATGTTGACATGGAAAATAATCAAGGTGAAGCTCCCGTGGGAAATCAACAATTTGCCTGGGCCAATGCCAACGCCGATGGGCTAGATCCACAAGGCTACGGGCCGATGCAGCAGTGGGAAGAAGCGGAGCAAGAAGATGGGGAAGAAGAGGAAGATCCCGAGTAGATGGAGGGAAATTCCGGAGTTAGTACCTCTGCATCCTACACTTCTTACACTTCGAGCGACCCCGGGCCGGAATCAGGAAGTGAGAACTCAGTAAATCAAGCCCCACCCATCGCTCCTCCAGGGCAAACGTTGATGACAGTAGACCAAGATATTCTGCAAGCAGCAATGGCCCGACTAGGACTGAATGCCGAAGAACTAGGCATCTACCCTTACGATGGTTGAAGCAAGACCTTATCTAAGAGATGTTGTAATATATTTATGTAAGATATATGTGATGGACGGAGTAGCACGGTGGTTTTTGTAAAGAGTAACTTCAAGTCATGTACTATAAATAAATATGTGTATAAGTGTGGTTTATGTATGGTCATGCTGTGATGTGTGAAATATTAGTGTGCAAGGAACCGTTGATAAAATGCACCCTAAATATTAATGTTCTGTTTACTCTTGACAGCATGACGGATCCAAGAGGTCCACAAGCTTCAGGATCAGGGGGCCAGGAGGAGAATTTACCAAGAGCTCCAGCGCTGGCAGATGCTATAGCCAGCCTTATGAACTTAGGGGCCGAGCAGGCTCGATTACTTCAAATGATCGTGCAGAACACCGGTAACGGTGGAAATCGGCGGGATCTAGGGCGGGGTGTATCCTACACCCAGTTCTTGGAGACTCGTCCTCCAATATTTTTGAAGGCTGAGCATCCCCTTGAAGCTAATGAATGGCTTCAAACAATGGAACAAAAGTTTCGAGTAATCCCCCAATGCACCACCACTCAAAAGGCAGAGTTTGCAGGACTCCAGCTCCAAGGTCCCGCTGGGACCTGGTGGACCAGCTATCTGGCTAGGCAGCCAGTTGGAAGGGAGGTTACATGGGAGAACTTTAAGGAAGCCTTCAGGACACAGTTTGTGCTGGAAGGTATCATGCGGATGAAACTGGAGCAGTTCTTAGGGCTACAGCAAGGGAACCGCAGTATTCTTGAGTATACCAGTGAATTTGACCATTTGGCCCAATATGCTCAAGAACATGTCAATACCGAGTCCAGGAAAAGAGATTGTTATCTTCGAGGGCTCAATGCAAGAATGCAGGAGAAGTTGTCCACCTGCACTTTTGCCGACTATAGCTCTGCGGTAAGTACAGCCATTACCGCGGAAGAAAAGATGAGAATCCTAGACGAAACCTTAAAGAAAGAAGAAGCTTTGAAAAGGAAGAATGTTCCTTTTGGAGCCTTTGGGAGTGCTCCACAAAGAATGAAGGTGGTATATCGAGGTCCTCCTCGACCCATGTATCGACCTTCATTTCAGCAAAGACCCTTCCAGCCCTGGAATGTTAGAGCTCCCAGTACTGCTCCTCGTCCTGGAAATGCGCCACCTCTCGGGTTTCGTAACCCTACTCCTTCAGGAAATCCACAGGTCTGTTTTAACTGTGGAAAGCCGGGACACTTTGCCCGGGACTGTCGTTTTCCCAAGGTTGGGGGAAACGCAAATTTAAGGGCTCAAACCTCGGGTCAAGGCACTGGGCAGAAGTTTGTCCATCGTAAATTTGTGAACACTAAGACAGGACAAGCTCATTATATGAACGTGGAGGAAATTCCAGAAGGAGAGCCTATTCTGGCAGGTATGTACCTTGTTAACAATTATCCTGCCATGGTTTTATTTGATTCGGGTGCATCACATACTTTTATAAGTAGAAGGTTTGTTATGCAACACCAACTAGAAATACATACATTAAATGTCAAGTATGCTATTCAAGCTACTGGAGCTACACAGAATACAAATCAAGTAGCTCGCAATGTGATTTTAAACCTAGAAGGAAATAAGGTCGGTGCTTATCCTTTAATTCTGGAAGATCAAGGAATAGATATTATTTTGGGGGTAAATTGGATGAAGGAACTTAAAGTTCAAATTGATATGGATAATCGGGTTGTTAGTATGAAAGATGACCAAGGTCACCCTTTCGAGCTCCAATTACCCGTTCATCCTTGTTTGGACCAGATGGTCAAAAAGACTAGAGCAGTGACTCTAGAATCTATTCCTGTGGTTAATGAGTTTGTAGATGTGTTCCCAGAAGATCTACCTGGACTACCGCCTGATAGAGCGGTAGAGTTTACCATTGAGTTAGAACCAGGCACCGCTCCTATCTTGAGAAGACCGTATCGAATGCCACCCAAGGAGTTAGCAGAATTGAAAATACAACTCCAAGAATTGTTGGACAAAGGTTTTGTCCGACCTAGCACTTCACCATGGGGCTGCCCTACTCTATTTGTTAAAAAGAAGGATGGCACATTAAGGCTATGTGTGGATTACCGCCCTTTGAATGCGGTAACCATTAAAAACAAGTATCCATTGCCACGGATTGACTTGTTGTTTGACCAACTAGCTGGAGCTAAGGTCTTTTCAAAAATCGACCTTCGGTCAGGATACCATCAAATTAAGATAAAACCCGAAGACATACCTAAAACAGCCTTCTCAACCCGATATGGACTGTATGAATACTTGGTTATGTCCTTTGGACTGACAAATGGCCCAGCGCATTTTATGTACCTTATGAATTCAGTGTTCATGCCAGAGTTAGATAAATTTGTGGTCGTCTTTATAGACGATATCCTTGTCTTTTCTAAAAATGAAGAGGAACATGCGCAGCATTTACGTATTGTTCTAAATAGACTCCAGGAACACCAGTTATATGCCAAGTTCAGTAAATGTGAATTCTGGTTAAAGAAAGTTTCATTCCTTAGGCACATATTGTCCGAAAAAGGAATTGAAGTAGATCCCGGAAAAGTCAAGGACATATTGGATTGGAAATCACCAACCTCTGTTCATGAAGTAAGAAGTTTCTTGGGAATGGCTGGCTATTACCGTAGGTTCATTCCCAATTTCTCAAAAATTTCCAAACCAATCACAGAATTATTGAAGAAAGAAGTGAAATTTGAATGGAAACCTGAGTGTGAAGAATCGTTTCAAGTCTTAAAGAAATTGCTGATTACAGCCCCGGTGCTAGCTCAACCGGATATAGAGAAGCCCTTTGACGTATACTGTGATGCCTCGGGAACAGGCATAGGGTGTGTTCTTATGCAAGAAGGCAGAGTTATTGCTTATGCTTCTCGTCAACTGAAGCATCATGAAGAACATTACCCTACTCATGATTTAGAGCTTGCTGCCGTAGTGCATGCATTAAAGATATGGCGACACTATCTTTTGGGTAGTGAATGTCGTATCTTTATGGACCACAAAAGCTTGAAATACATCTTTACTCAAATGGATTTGAACATGAGGCAAAGACGATGGCTGGAACTGATTAAATACTATAAATTAGAAATCCATTATCATCCCGGTAAGGCTAATGTGGTGGCCGACGCCTTAAGCAGAAAGGCCCAATGCCACTGCACTACCGTCCAGTCTAACCTTAAGACCTTATGTGAGGAAATGGAAGATTTAAGTTTGAAAATAGTAAAACAAGGCACCCTTCAGAATATTATGATACAAGATACCCTAAAAGAAAGGATTATAACAACTCAAAAAGAAGATCCATGGATTAAGATACTCTATCAGCAAAAAGCAGAAGGAAAGATCCCCGAATTCAATCAAGAAGAAGATGGAGGACTATACTTCAAGAAAAGGATAGTAGTTCCTAAGGATGAGAGCCTAAGAAAGTTGATCTTAGAAGAAGCACATCTGTCCAAGTTTGCTATTCATCCCGGAAGCAATAAAATGTACCAAGATTTAAAGCAAAGATTTTGGTGGGCCAAGATGAAACCTGAAATTGCAAGGTATGTAGCTGAATGTGATACTTGCCGAAGAGTTAAGCCCATACTACAAAAGTCGGCAGGTTTATTACAGCCTTCAGAAATCCCTGTCTGGAAATGGGAGGATATTTCCATGGACTTTATAGTTGGATTGCCTACCACTTCAAAAGGATATGATTCCATATGGGTTATTGTCGACCGCCTTACTAAGTCAGCTCACTTTATCCCAGTCAAGACTACCTATCCGGTGTCGACATATGCTAAACTCTATATAGCCCGGATCGTATCCTTACACGGAGTACCAAAGACAATTATCTCTGATCGAGGTTCCCAATTTGTTTCCAGATTCTGGGAACAGTTGCAAAAGGACATGGGCACTACTCTAATTAGAAGTTCTGCCTATCATCCTCAAACTGGAGGACAAACAGAAAGGGTCAATCAAATCTTGGAAGACATGTTAAGAGCATGTGTCCTTACCTTCTCTAAGCTATGGGACGAATGTTTGCCCCTAGCCGAGTTCTCCTATAATAATAGCTATCAAGCTAGCATTAAAATGGCACCTTTCGAAGCCCTGTATGGCCGAAGATGCCGAACCCCTTTGAATTGGTCAGAAGTTGGAGAAAGGACACATTTGGGATCAGACCTGGTTATGGAAACCAAGGAAAAGGTCCAGAAAATTCGCAAACATTTGGAAATAGCCCAGTCCCGACAAAAGAATTATTCGGATAAAAGGAGACGATCCTTGGAATTTCATACCGGAGATTTTGTATACTTCAAGGTATCCCCGATGAAAGGAGTACAACGATTTGGAATAAAGGGTAAGTTAGCCCCAAGATATATTGGTCCTTATGAAATTCTGGAACGAAAGGGTCCAGTGGCATACAAGCTGTCATTGCCAGACCAACTTACTTCTATACGTGATGTATTTCATGTATCCCAGCTTAAGAAGTGCTTAAGAGTTCCAGAAGAGATTCTAGAAGATCCAGAAATTGAGCTCGAACCAGATCTAACCTATGAGGAAAGGCCTATTAAAATTCTGGATCAAAAGACAAGAGATACCCGAACTCGGAGTATCACATTTTACAAGGTACAATGGAAAAATCATACTCCGGATGAAGCTACTTGGGAACAGGCTGAAGACCTAGAGTCTAAATATCCTGAGTTATTTAAAACCGTCAGGAACAGATGAACAAAAGCCACCACCCCACTATCCTTGTACAGAAAAGGGAAGAATAATTGACCTGACGCAGTTTCCTTTCCATTCTCAAAACCGAGGATTTAACCCCGGGAATCTCGGGACGAGATTCTGTTAAGGGGGAGAGGCTGTAACACCTGCCATTTTAGTCATCAAAGTGACTTTAAATAATTGGAAGCAATTCGAGAAGAAAAGAAAAAGAAATTGGCCGAAAATCAAATTCGGGTCAAATTTGACCGAAATTTGAATTTTGAATTTGAAATTCAGAAAAAATCGGCAAAACTATGGAATGAAGGTGCAAGGGTGACTAGAACTTAAGGATCAAGAATTTGGAACAAGATTTGATCCTAAATACTCAAAAGAATCAAAGAAAGAAAATGGAAAACTGAAATCACTGTTCACCGTCCGAAAATAGGGCATTCAGAAAAATAGCAGCAGAGTCCATTTTCAAAATTGATTTTTGATGAATTTTTCAAATAAGTGAATCAGAACAACTACACCATATTAAAGTGTGGACCTTGGACTACTAGATTTAGGTGTTGTTGATCAAGAATAGCAGAGGGAGCCATTTCAAATAAAGGCCTAAAGTCAGCATCTTGTCACTGTAACTGACATCACTGAAAATGGTAAGTCTGAACAGCAATATATGGCCGACTTTGGAATGGATTTCAGAGAAATGTAGATCAAAAGGAGTAGGTGTTCTTGAGCAAAATGGAAACCTTGGAGATGGTAGAACACAAATGGGAAGAAGTTGGACTACAAGGAAAAGATTTGGATCACTAAACTCGATCACAAAGTAAGGTAAATGGTACTGTCGGATTATTGACGAACTGAACGCCGAGTTTCAGTAAAGTTCAGACAAACACAAGAAAGAATTCGAAATTCGACTATAGTATGATGTTTATCTCGGGTCAGAGCCAAAATAAAAGTTGAAGGATTCAAGTTTATCTACAATTTTGGTTAAGACACTTGGGGACCGTCGGATTTGGAATCGGCCGTGGTGAAGCTCTGAAGTTTCGGGCGTCAGAAGAAAAAAGGGGGGGAATGATGACAGAGCAGGCAGGACGTGTCGCCGCCGCCGTCGTCGGTCGCTCACCAGCGCAACAGCTACGCCACCTCCTCACCACGCAAGCCTACGAGTAGGCCACGGTGTCGCCCATGCGCGCGGTGAAAGCTTGAATAACTACCGCTCCCGCGCCGCCGTTTCTACCGCTGCCTTTTTACCGCCGCCATCTCCTCTGTCCAAGCCGCTGCCGCCGAGCAAAATACTCCCACCACACCGCAGCTCCCGTCGATTCCCTCTGTCCACACCTCCACCCACACCCCACCAGCAACCCTAGCAGCTTGTTGCCCAGCTTCCCCGCCGGCACGCCATAAACCACCGCCGTTTCTGTCCGCCGTCGCCGCACCTCCCGCTCACGGTGAGCACCCCCTTGCGCTTGTTCTCTTCCTTCTTGGGTAGTCTTAGGCAGGTCCTTAGGATGCTAGGATGGTGTAGCAGTAGTCGTTGGGGTAGTTTGCGCCGTTGTCGTGCGTAGCCGCGACCGGCCGTAGGTGCCGCCGCCCGCCGCCGTGGAGGGAATGGCTCCGGCCATCTCCCGAGGAGCTGTTGCCACGCGCGGGTGTGTGAAGGCACAGAGGTGCTGTCCTGACCTAGTCCCGCTGCCGGTAGGGCGCCGGCCGGCAAGCCGCGCCGCCCCCTGTCGCGCGCGAGTTTTGGCGGGAGGAAGAAGAAGGCACTGGAGCCTTGGGCCCGCGTGTCAGTGGGGAAGAGAGGGAGAGGGAGTCGGCCGGCCGGACGCGGAGGCTAGTTGGGCCGCAGCCTTGAAAGCCCAAGAGCGCGCGCGGTCGACCGTGGAGAGGACGGCCGGAGGCCCAGAGGAGCCAGCAGGCCGCGCTTGCGAGGGAAAGAAAAAAAAAAGAGGGCCGCTGGGCCGTCGCGGGTGAAAAGAGGAGAAGGAAAAAGAGGAATCGGCCCAGTAAGGCCCGGCCGGGGAAGAAAGAAGGCCGGCGGGTAGAAGGAATAGGAGAAGGGGTGGGTCCGCGCCACGGGCCCAGCGCAAGTGAGAGGGGGTAGAGTCGAGCCGCGTGAGAAAAGTCGCCGGGAGAGTTTTTCGGGAAAATTAGATTTCCTTTATAGAATAATTAGTTTAAACCCAAATTTCACCATTTAAATCACAGAAATTTCTAGGAGTGTCCAAAATTAGTCAAACCAATTTTGTTAGGCTTGTTTTATTTTCCTTTATGCATTAAAATTTTTTACACCCTAGAAAAATAATAAAAATTTGGGTATTTATTTAATGCCTTTCTTTTAAGGTAATTAAATAAATACTTAATCTTTATAAAATGCATAAAATATGGAATAACATTTTCATAGTCACAAATTATTCTTAACTCATAGGAAATTAGGTTTTTAAGTTAGAAAATAATTATAACCTTTTCCAAAAATAAAAAGAAAGGCCTTAAGTAAGGTTAGGTAAGAAAATAAAATTGTGGGCTAATCTTTTTGGGTTTTGTGTGTTGGCTTGCAACTTTATCATGATAAATTGTATAATCCTTGTTGGCTTGAAACTTTATCATGAAGGAAAGTTGTATAGTATTTTATTCAAAATTTGCATTCCTAACCCCTGCATGTGTTGTGCTATAGACCCCGAAGCACTAGAAGGAGATTACTCGGAATTTTCAGAAGGATCTTCGAAGTTTGAAGAAGTCTTTGAATTGGTCCCCTGCGAGGCCAACCCATCGGACAGTGCTAACTTTTTAAGCAAGCAAGGCAAGCCACGGTGCTTTACACTTATTATTTTGAAGTCAATATTTCATGTGTCCTATATTCAGTTATTTGCTATATGAATGCACTAAGTCTAGGAGTTGCTTGAAACCTATTCTTGTGCATGATCATACCTTGTTTTAAGGACATCTTTGCCACTTGTTCAAACCTTAGTAGATATCCCAAGTCTAGAAATGCTTAGTTGCTAAATGCTTGGTTTACCAACCTTAGGAAAAACTTTTAAGTCATACATGTTATTTATGGAAGATGGTATAAAGTAAGAAGCGGACAGAAGCTAGGGATGTAGTTCTGTCTGCTAGATTAATTTGGTTAAGGCTCGATTCGTTTTCTTAACCTTTGATCAAGTGATACTCATCGGATCACTTACTGGGTATGGGACCAGTAAAGCCCAGTAGGTTAGTAAACTCTCTAATCGGGAATACTTCGTACCCGCGCTTGACGTGCTAGAGATTGGCAGGGGCGTAGCCTGAAACTCACATGGTGATCGGGCCAGACGTGGGGTCCCATGTGGGGGTGCGTCCCTGGGTCTGGGTAGTCCTATTCCCAATCATTGATTTTGCTAATCGAAAGGTCGTTGTGTACGACCTGGACAGTCGTATATAACTGGTGATCGGGGTACTCTCCTGCAGGATGTAACATGATCCGGATCGCCGCAATTTTCGGTTATGAATGCACTTGATCACTGTTAAGCATCGTAGTATAAATTTATGAATGACATATCTTTCTGATAATGATTGACGTATGACTTAAATGCCTTATTATTACATTTAATCTTTTCTCATCATCTAGAATGGTTAGGTAACAACTTAACTCCAATAAAAGATAAAACTAAGGCATCACTGGTAGTAAGCTTTCGGCAAAAATGTATCAGCCAAGTACACCAAAAGCTACCATATACTTCCAAGAAAAGCTATTATATTGGTTAGTCGGGTAAGACTTGCTGAGTACCCCGTACTCAGGATTATCCCTTGTGACTATCTTTCAGAAGCACCGCAGGAGCCTACCGAGAAGGAAACCCCGAAGTCCTAGGGTATTGTTATGAGTCTCACAATACCCTTAAGAAGAAGTTTTTAAATGCTCATCTCCACCTGAACCGTTTATGTTTTAAGTCTTAGAACTCCGTCTAACACTGCACTATTAAGTTTGCTTCAAACTAAGTCTTGTAATAACTCGTACCTATTGTATGTATGTAAAAATGTAATATTTGTTGATGCTATCCCATCGCGGATACTATCCTGATGTATGGCTATGAGACACGACGTGGATCTTTCGAGGAGTCCTAAGGACACTCGACGGACGACCGGACTTATACTGTTTTAAGTGCGTTTTGGATAATTGCTGCGTCGGCAGCAATTAGGCGCATTTAAACCAGTTTAAGTTGGACGGTTCCGCCACACTCATGCCTGAGGGGAGGAGCGGCGGCGGGGCGAGGCACGGCGGCGGCCATTAGGCGGAGGCGGCGGCCATCTTGCGGTGGGGGGCGGCGGGGGCCGGAGGAGGGCGGGAAAGTGGGGTGGACGGTGGAGGAGCGGCGGTGGGGGGTGGCTGGTGGATGCGGCGGGCAGCGGTGGAAGGCGGAGGAGGGGCGGAGGAGGGGGCGGAGAGGGCGGAGGAGGCGGAGCGAGCGGGGCGGCAGCGGCGGGGCTGGCGGGACCGGGCGGGGGCAGCGAGGGTGGGGGGAGGCGGGGCTGGCGTCAGAGGGGGATAGCGGGGGGACTAACGGGGCCGGGCTGGGATTTTGATTTTTTTTAATTTTTTAATACCCTTTAATATTAGTACCATTATTTCAAACGGTACTAAAGGACTCCCCTATAGTACCGAATTGCTAGTACCGGTTGCAAAACCGGTACTAGAGGGGGTTCCCAACCGGTACTAGAGCCGTTTTCTCTAGTAGTGACCATTGCCATCACCAGAAATCCTTCCTCTTTCCACCAATGGTATTGGCCCTTACTCTGCCCTTGGCCTCTTAACGCCGCGGCCAGTACCCTGGCAGGGTGTGTTTGTCACATCTCCAAGCGGAACACGATGGTCCATCAGCGGCCAGTTCCAGTTGTGCGACCTGTAAAATGAAAATGAATATATAGAACATTGTTTCATCTAGAATATGGAGTAAGTCAACTAAACAGATGCAAGATCATATGCATTATATTAGCTGTGCGTGCTAGAGCTGTGCAAGTTCATATATATCATATTAGTAGTGTGCAAAAAGATCTATAGGGCAAAGCTGCGTGCAATGAGTTCCTGACCATATGTATTTGTAGGTACGGTGGACTCTCTTGCTAAAAGTTCCTGGGCCAATGAGGAGGCAGCAGCGACACTGCAAATTAAATACGGGTCATAGGACAAAGCTGCGTGCTATGGGAGTTGCTGGGCTGATCCGATCCTGATCGAAAGCCCCCTATCTCTGTCTCGTCAATCCTGGGAGGAGGAAGGGGGGCGGCATTCCTTTGAGTCCTTGACGTCGACGCCGTACGGAGCTGACAAAGTGGGCGAGAATGAGACTGGCAGGAAAGCGTTGATGAGATAGGATACGTGCATATATGCATCTAATCACCTCTCAACACAGTCGTGTACGTGATCAACTTCGGCTATTGTACAGCTAACAGATTATACTGACGAAACTATACTTAATTGATAGACGGCACGAGCGGATGCGTAGGCTGGCCGTCTTGGAGATCGCAGGCCGGACTGGATGGGGCTTGGAGACGATGATCTCGCCGCCGCCTCCGAAAGAGGGAAGAACACGTACGTGCTCGCTGGCCGACTTGCAGATGCGTATGGGGACGGGACGGCTTGGAACGATGTACTCGCCGCATCCCCCGCGAAAGGGATGAGCACCACGGTAACACGGCAAGAGAGAAACAATGAAGGCACGATTGGAACAATAGAGCAAATGGAATACCGATATCGCGAGTTTCCCGTTTTAGCTGTCAGCTTGATTGGGGCGCCGTGGGTACGGCCGGCGGGTTTGGGATGTCGAGGTGCGAAAACTTTTGTTTTTTCCGGACTCATTTTCCTTCTATCGATTTTGATGGGTCGGCTCCCCCTCCACTCTTTCTGAAGCCTGGCAAGTGCGACCAATGTGAGGAGTAGGGAGGGTTTTTTTTCACCGGTAGAAAAACGAGCATAAATGAGCATTAGTTTTGGTTGGGAAACCTCATATATCTTGATTAATCAGGACTAAAGGTCCCCATCTTTAGTCCCGGGTCTGTAAAAATATTTTTTTTCAGTATTACTGTTTATCATTTGCATGTTGGCCCCCGCGTCGCCCTACGGCGACTCGGGCGGCACCGCCACCTCAGACGACTCGAGGCGGCACTGCCACCTCAGACGACTCGAGGCGGCACCGCCACCTTACCTCTAGTGTCGCTCCCTCCTTCCCCTCCCACTCGCCGCCACTGGAGCCCGCCGGCGGAAGTCCGTCCGGCTGCGATGAGGGCGGCGATGGGCACATAAACTCCCACACAAAAGACCTTCTTCCCCCTCCACAACCTCCCCCACCCTCTTCTTTCCTGTTGCTGCCGTGGTGGTTGCTAGCGGCGGTCGCACACCTGGGCTGGTGGTGCCCATATTCGGCACCAGCAGGCCTGGATCCAGCATCGCCCAGGCCGTTTAGGGCATCCCCTAGTCGATCCATGGGGGTGCTAGTAGGGTCGGATGCCCAGATCCATGGTGGCGCGACCCACGGCGGTGAGAGCGGCGATGACGACGGCTCGCAGCACCGGCGGCAGCCCGCTGCGGGGCGGTGACACCCATGGAGCCTACCTCTCCTGAGCTAAGCTTGGGGGAGGGCGTCTTAACTTCCATTGACCGCCACCGTGGGGAGCTCGCGGTGGATCCACCCGAATGCAGCCCGTGGGGGCTACAGGCGAGCGTGGCTCGGCTCTATGGCGGCGGCAGCGATGGACGGAGGGCAGCAGATGGAGGGTGGCGACGGCGGGCGGCTGGCTTTGGTAGCAGCCAGCAAAGTTTGGTGGTTGTCAGGGTGTTGAGATCCTCAGGCGAAAGCCATGACCGGTGCCGGCGACGACGGTGCCATGATGCATCGTGCTCCTTGTTGAAGGCGTTGTGGTGAGGACCTTGACCCCAGGGACTTTTTCCAGGTGAAAACCGAAGAAGCGAAGCATGTTCGGGCGGCGGCGGCGTCTTAGCGCCGCTTTCCTCTTAAGGTGCCATTTTGGAGTCCTTGGGATGGCAGTACCCGTTCAGCTCGGTGGGATGGCGGTTTCAGTGTACTGCCAGTGTGCACGGTAGAAATTGACTAAGTACAGTTTCTACGTGACAAGAAAACAACAGGAAATAGTTGGCCGTCGAGCAAGATCATCCTAACTTCTAGAGTTTCTAAGAAAATGACATATGGGAGGGTTTAGTCGTTGCACAAGATCCATTATTAGGTGGAAGTAAGAGCATAGAAGAAGTTTGAAGCTTAGTCTTTTTAACTTTCTTTCTTAGTGGCTTGCTTTCTTATTTTTCTTTGATCCTCGTATTGAGGCATGAAGTCTAAGTACTCATGTACCTTCGGACTAGGTGGCCGGATTTGTTTCTTTGTGGTCGTAGACATTCACTTGTGAATGTTCAAGACCGGATAATTTCCTTAATCTAAAAAAAATCTTTAGTCCCGGTTGGTAATATCTAACCGGGACTAAAAGGTTTTGCGCTAAAAAAATATTCTAAATTCCCGCGCGCACGTCACAGGTCACAAGTCACGTGATTTTTCACGCAAAATATGCACGTGTGCGGTGCGTGGGATTCGAACCCACAACCTCAAGCCTCATGTGTAGCTTTCCTACCTTCTCACCTACACAACACATCTGATTGAGTAGGGGATGCAATCCTTTTGTAGCAACTCATGGGGGACCATTTAGTCCCGGTTGGTAGTACCAACTGTTAGTTCCGGTTGGTATTACCACCGGGACTAAAGGTGTCTCCACGGACTACAAAATTTAGACCCGGGACTAAAGCCTCTTTTATCCCAGGTCAAGAACAACCGAGATTTTTGTTAGGGATGGAAGGTTATTTTTCTACTAGTTGGCTGAAAAGTGTTTTCAAAAGTTTTGAATCCTTATGTGTGTGTATACACACACATACATATATATATATATACAGATAGATAGACTGACTATCGATTTTGATGGGTATGCTCTCCCTCCACTCTTTCTGAAGCCTGGCAAGTGGGACCAATGTGAGGGGTAGGAGGTTTTTTGTTAGGTGAAAAATGTTTTCAAAAGTTTTGAATCTTTATAGTATAGATTAATACATCCAGAGATTAAACCTTAATCCGAAACTAATTATGCATAGACGAACTTACTCGAAACTTTGCAGATGGTTTTTTTCCAAATTCATTTTCCATACAAAGAACACAATGCAACGGCTTGAATGCATCAAGAAAGATTATAACCTAAGTTTGCTTAACAATTTCATTTGTAAAATATTTTCTACTCCTGCCAATGACTCCTACTGGATTTCTAACTGCAGCTAGTATGTTTCTATCAGAATTTTAAATTCTTACAAAATTTAATTTGAAAATTAGAGTGTTACATCAAGCACCGAGAGCGAGCATCCTTGGCCTGGGGTTAGTACGTGCGTGAGATTGAAAAATGCTATAAGAAGTGTAGACTCAACACACGAGAGTTTTTAGTAACATCCTACGTCTTGCATACGTGCATATGGTGAGTTATTGTTGTTGAGTCTCCTTGTGCGATACAAGTATGGACCGGCGAGGCCCACAGTCGTGGGAAGGGTTGACCGGCAATCCATCCCACCGCTTTACGTGTGAATGCGTTGGCCTGGTCGTCACCCTCTTGCTACAGTTTACTGCTCTGGATTCCCTAATCCTCGCACCCTTGCGTCAGCCTTGCCCTACATGAATCAGGGGCTTCCTCGAGGTTAGCGACCGTGTGACGCCGCCCTGCCACATCGTCGCGTAATGATGATGTTTTTTACGGAGAAACTCCTTTTGAAGCCGGAGAAGCATCCTGAGATACTAGAAATTCTAAAAAAAATAGCAAAACATCTTGGGTAGACTCAAATTATCGTAGCTAATTATATTTTCTAAAAAATTATCCACCTATGCCATTATAAAAATAGCTTGAAATAACTCCTAAATCTATATTTAAAATACCCACCTCTGTCATTATATAAAATAAACTAAGGTAACCCTCTAATCTTCGTTGAAATTACCCACTCAGGCTATTATAGACAATATTTAAAATAATTCCTAAATTTGCAACTAAATTGCCCACCACTTATACTTAAAAATAACTTCAAGTAACTCTTAAATTTGCATCTATATTACTCACATATGCTATTATTAAAAATAACATCAGCTAACCCTACATTTGAACCCAAATCACCTTAATTAAAAATATGCAAAAATGTATGATTCTAAATCATGTATTTCTTACACTATTGGTATCTGATATAATAATTAAGGTATATAGACATGATGTGTGTGTCACCATTTATAAAGATATATTGGAAGTGATAGGAATATAAATTTCTATGTTAAAATTACATTAAACAAATCCAAGTGCATATCTACGATGCAAAATGAAAAGTTAAAGGTTATATATGTGGATGAAAATATTATAGTATTACTAACTAAATCTATCACAATCGGATGAAGATAATAAGTATATATATCTATATAAGTATTATTTTTGAATATTTAACAAATGAGAAGTATCTCAAGATAATAGTTTTGTAGCAATAGCCTCATTTTTTCCATTGGAGACTTCGCATTAGTTCTCACGAGACACGCTAGAAAAAAAAAGACAAATCCTTGAAATTCTCACAAAAATCAAAAATATCAAACATCAATCATATAAACTCTAATAATCATAGTCATTGGTCCATTATGTTTTTAAAAAAAAAAACTACCCACCAATATCCCTATGAGAATATTCTAAAATAAACCCTAAATCTATATATAAATTACCGAGGTCTGTCATTATAAAAAAAAATATAAAGTAACCCCATAACCTTCATCCAATTTACTCATGAATATGATTATAAAAGCATAACTTAAAATACCATTCTAAATTTGTATCTAAGTTACCCACGTATATCGAAACTAAACACCTAAATCTTGATCTAATTATCTTCATGTGCATTATACAAAAATGCTTAAAATTAAACTAATATATGATTCTAAATCTATATCATTGTTAATATAGAAATACTAAGTTAAAGTATATAGGCACGATGAGTCACGGGGCTTTGGTACCAAGTGTAGTAGTGAACCATTATTTCCTCTTGAAAATTTTGTTGTTCGACAATTTGTGAAGGAGTGTGAAAAGGAATTGACAGATCGTTGTCACGAAACGTACATGATCGCGCTGGATTTGGGATCGTCGCCGGCAGCCCGGGACGGTAGGGTACATTGACCTGGAGTTCGTCACCACGCGCCGGCCGAGCGCAGAGTCAACGGCGAGTTCGACATGCAGCAGATGGAGCGCGTGCTCGAAACTGGACTTTGGTGCGCGCACCGCGACCCTCCATCGCTGAAGCCATGGCTGCCTGGCCTCACCAAGCTCTATCGTCGTTCGGCTAAACGCGTTCGTCCGATGCAACTGCGTATCATACACAGGAGGATTCGATCGAGCTGTCTACGCACAGAGTAGTACGTTGCAATGCGTCTTGTGATTATTTTGTTATAAACTTTTTTGATTGAGGGGGTGTTTGGGAAACACCCGTTAAAGTTTAACACCTATCACATCGAATGTTTGGATGCTAATTAGGAGTACTAAACATAAGCTAATTACAAAACTAATTGCACAGATGGAGTATAATTCGCGAGACGAATCTATTAAGCCTAATTAGTCCATGATTTGACAATGTGGTGCTACAGTAACCATTTGCTAATGATGGATTAATTAGGCTCAATAGATTCGTCTCGCGAATTAGCACAAGGTTCTGCAATTAGTTTTATAATTAGCTCATGTTTAGTCCTCCTAATTAGCATCCGAACATCCGATGTGACACTGTTAAAGTTTAGCACCTCGTATCCAAACAGCCCCTGAGTTGATGCTAGAGTAGTACGTTGCAATGCGTCTTGTGATTATTTTGTTATAAACTTTTTTGATTGAGTTGATGCTACAGTCAAGCAGTTCAACCACAGGTAGAAATGTAGAATTCTCGGAGGCTATCATGCATTACATGTTAAAATTCTCATCCAGTTAAGTGAAAAAATCATGATTGTTTGTTACAGATAAAAAACCAATTTTGTTGCTAACAAAATTTCCCATCCGATTGGAAGAATAACACAGTTAACTGAATTCAAACTACAATCAATCATCAATGAAATAACAACAAAGAGTTAATCTCAGTAATCCTATTACACAGATCATCCTCCAGCTCCTGTAACTAGAGGGTCTCGACGATAAGGTCCCGCAGCGCGCGCCTTGACGCCTCGACGTCGCGGCCAGTGAGGAACGGGTGCCCGAGCAGCTGCGGCACCGTGGCGCGCCGCGTCGGCTCCCTCTGCAGGCACGCGGCCACGAACCTGCGCAACTCCGCCGACGCCTCTGCTTCTTCCGGCACGCGCAGAGGCTCCCCGTGGCAGATGGCCAGCTCCAGCTCCGCCGCAGACGCCTTCTTCACATCCGGCACGACGGCGAACCGGCCCAGGAACAGCTCCAGGACGGTGACGCCGAGGCCCCAGACGTCGGCGGCCATGGCGCCCTGCGGCCCGGCGCGGGCTATGGGCGCGAACCTCTCGGGGCTGAAGTAGCAGCGGGTGCCGGCGGTGAGGGGGACCTGGAGGTGCTCGCCGGCGCGGCCGTAGAGGATCTTGGAAGTGTTGAAGTCGCCGATCTTGATCTCGCCCCGGGAGTTTGCGAGGAGGTTGTCCGGCTTGACGTCCAGGTGCGCGACGCCGCGGGAGTGGAGCTGGGCGAGCCCCACGACGCAGTGCGCGGCCGCCTCGGCGAGCGCCGGCTCGGGGAATCCTCCCTTCCCTCGGCGCCGGCGCAGGACGCGGGAGAGGGAGCCGGCGTCCATGAACTCAAGCAGGCAGGCGGGCTCGCCGGCGGGACCGCGGAGCAGGGCGTGGCAGTCGACGACGTGCGGCGACCCGGCGGCGCGGCGGAGCACCTCGGCCTCCTCCTCGACGTCGGGGTCCGGGTCGTACGACATCTTGAGCGCGAACACCGCGCCGGTGCGGCGGTGGCGAGCCTTGCTGACCCTGGCGAAGCCGCCGGCGCCGAGGTCGCCGATCCAGTCGAAGTCCGAGAGACGCATCTCCTCTGGCGCGGGCGCCGCCGCCGTCATCATCTGGTGCGGAGCGGCACCGGCCCGGTGGAACATCTGGTGAGGCGCGGCGGGGGCGATCGAGCAGGCCATCGCCGTGGGACTCGCGGTGGTGGGAGACGATGGAAGGGACGGGAGAACAACGCAGGGCGCCAGGGCGGTGATGGGAAGCGATCGCTGTGATGGACGAGGATGCGATGGGCGCTGGGATTTATAACGGCGGGCCACCAGTGAATCGGCGACCTCGAGTCGGATTCGCCGCAGAGGCGGTGACGAGGGAGGCGGTAGGAAATGAACCTAGCGGAAGTTGAAGGCTGACGCGGAGCGGAGCAACATGGAGTCGGACTCGGAAGTGTCAGACCACAGCTGGCCATAAGATATTTAGATGACCGGTAAATGAAAGCTTTTATGCTCTTTGATATATTGCTCCAGCATATTCGGCTGTGCTGAGAAAAAGCTCATCATAGTTCACTTCTCACTGCCACCAAAAGGTATATTACACAGGCTTTCTTCAGGCAGACACACACACAGCTCGGTTGGACCTTCGACACAGTGCTTAAGGTGGTCTGCTCTTGGTGACGAATGTTTTTCTTTCCGAAACATTACAACTTCAGTGCATGCACCTTCAGCCCGTTCGGCGGCCAGCTGCCTGGCTGCGCTGCTGGCTGCAGCTGCAACCGCTGGTAGAAGCAGCTGGGCACCGCTGCTTGCTGCTACTAGGCTTCTTGCGGCTGTTTTTGTTACTGTTGCGCTGCTACATTTCAAATTCAAATTTGTGATTGTGAAAGGAGCAAATAAATTTAATTTTTTGACGCAAACTTAACCCACTACCGGGACGCTACTGACGTACAAAATAAGCCACACACTAGAATAACATATTGCACATCAATTGCTTACATACAACATATAACACAAACGTACACACATACGCATACATCTACATCAATGAGATTCCTGCCGCGATCCAATCTCGTACACTGGCCATATCAGGAGTAGCATTTGCTGCGACCCATGCGGATACCTCGTAATCTGGAGTTCGCACCATGTTCGAATCTACAGTACTTACATCGGCACGGTCCAGCAAATAATTGTGGAGTGCAAAGCAAGCAATAACGATCTTCGTTTGCCTCTCTCGATTATAGAATGGTACTTGCCACAAAATATGCCACCTGGATTTGAGCACGCCAAAAGCTCGTTCGACAACATTGCGAAGACTCGAATGGTGGAAGTTGAATTTCTCCTCCAAACTTTCAGTCGCTCTTTTGCTGAATTCCTCCAAATGGTACCTGGTACTTCAATAAGGCCCCAGATAGCCTTCACGAACTGCATAACCCGAGTTCACCAAATAATACCTTCCTACAGCACATCAAACATATTCACCATTAGTGCACCACTTTTACAATTGTTGCGTCATGCTCGTAATTAGGCAAGTACCATACCTGGAGGTGGATGCGGGTAGTTTGGTGTCTCCATACACTCCCGCAACACCGACATGTCATGACTGGACCCTGCCCTCCCCGCTCCTACATAGGTGAACCGCATTTCCATATCCACTATCGCTAACACATTAAAGCTTGTCCACCATTTTCTATTAATGAAGTCCAAATGGGACTCACGCCCGACCTATACGGGAACGTGGGTTCCATCTAGAGCACCTATACACCCATCAAAGAACGGTGCATACTGGTTCAGCCTATGATTAACCTTGGAGTACGCAGGATCCTTTGGAGCGATTACCGTCTGGGCAAATGAGAACATTACATCTGCCACATGCGCCATCTTCCTACTAACTGTGTCCAAACTCCGCTCAAATCTATCTCTAATTTGACAGGAAGCCTGTTGTGTCGCACAAGCCCAGACGAACATACCTAAAGCCTCAATAGATTCTACCCCTTGTGACGATTGCAACCCATGATTGTTAACCAAGATGTCATGCAACTGAAGGAACACGTCAGGATATATACGAAAATTGTCGTAGCACCTCCAGCTTTCCTGCATATTGAGCTCAACCCATTGCCGTCCGGTCATGCGTGGTAACTCCACTGGCGGGTTCACCACAGGAGGTGGGCTTCTATTCACGGCGACATATGCTGCTATAGCTGCTGCTACACTCGCCAGCTAGTACACGATGGAGCTAGAATCACTGCCGATGTCGCTGTTTGATTCCTCAGCACTACTCATACTTGAATGAGCCTGTGCACAATAACAAACGGAGGGGGATCAGTCATCAAAGCCTATACAGTAAAAGTTGCACCACAATTGACAGATGAATTTGTTTCAAACCTGTCAATCGCCCTCCCTTTCCTCCATGGAAGCCCGGACAACTAACCAATCCTCCTCCCTGGACGCCTGCTGAGGGCCTCAAATGGCCTCCCCACCTTTCTGTTCACGGCACAATGACAACACACATTAAAATTCCTCATCACTACTAAGACATACTATGGAAATTACAAGCGTTGTGACACAAGTAAAAAATAGATGGTCATGTAGTACAGATCATGGGCGACATTGAACTTGAAAAAAATTTAACATGCAGTACATCAGACATTATTGTTTCAACCCATCAGTACACATCACTAGAATAAAACAAACTTATGCCACAATGGACTACTTGTTCTCCCTGTCCCAGTTGAATTGGATCCAATTCAGTCGGCCCTCTTTCATTTTCATCTTCGTGAAGGCCCTCCGATACACTACATTCTTACATAAATAAAGTGCATGACAGTACAACTCAGACCCCTCCTCGATACCATCTTCTTCTATAAGCTGCATTGCACGGTCCAGTTCCTCCTGCTCACGGTCGCCACGTTTCTGGCTCCTCGTTACCACAATTTTGGAAAGTTCCCTGACATAGTCCTCCAAGCTGCCACTTTTCTTTTTCGGAGGATTGTCAACAGAGATTTCCCGGGTTGTCCTTTTAGACAAGTTATGAGCACTACTAGCAGCCATGGGTCCAGGTAAATGTCATGTGCATTGTCCTCAGTCCCCATGCTAGGTGTCGCCTCACGAATACCTCCTGTCGTCAGAAGGTGCCCCTGTCTTGGGTGGTGTGGCCGAACAACGTGTACAATTCGTCGAGGAACAGGGGTGGTTTAGCAGAACTAGTCTGGGCAGCACCAGCACTGGTTTCCTGCAATGAGGAACGGTACATGTTAGTAACAAAAATATGTTGGTATACATAACATGAGCAATAAGTTATGTTGCTGTAAAAGGACGTACCCCTTCATCGTCATCCCAAAAGGTGGAATCAGCAGCAACGCCACCAGTTTCTTTGTCACAGCCTAAACCAGATTGGACTTGCAAGTCCTTCCAGCTCAGGAATGCTCTCTGCATGGTGTGCAGCTTGTTCTGCAGCTGCTTGCTGCCCAAATTAAGACCAGTCTATTGTTTGAAGTTGCGTTACACGTGCTGCTATCCCTAACTACCAACTTAGGCTAGGCCACTGTGCTCCCAATTGAATTGGTCCTCTCAGCTATGCACCAGGTCCAGCATGTTTTCGTGTGGCCCTTGTCCCAGTTGGCACGGCTGCAAGCCATCTGAGCCCAGGTGTACAATGCATATTCTCAGTAGACAGCAGCTGCAACTATATTGCAACAAAGGAAGCAACAGCATGAGGCATACAAGTACACAAATTCAACAGTAATGGATATGTCACTTGCCTTAGCAGCTGTCTTGGCACGTTTGTGACGGAAATTGTACGGACAGACCGGTGGGGGAGAGCACGAAGAACTGGATGACAATGCCAGTGTGGGCACTGTTGGTAGTTCATCGCGGGTGGGCTACTACTAGGCTTGTAGTAGACGCCTGGATAGGTGATAAAAAAACAGACACATTACTGATGCTTAGTTTGTTGTATAAAGGTTTGCACAGTTTAGAGGAAGAACATGCTGCAAGCATAATGCACACAAGTGCTAACTTCATGAACATGGCCACTATCATGCTAAGCATCAAACAACTCAAATTATAACAGCAGTTTGAATGAACCACAGGACAACAGAAGAAATAAATAAGACATCCTAATGAAACCACTAACTCAACAAAAGAAGAGATCAGTAAACAAAGATTAAATGCTCAGGGGTTTGTAGTATGAGCAAACATGTCATGGATGTCACAAGCGTTCTGTAGGTAACATTACCGGTTATGAACTCATACATCTACACATGGCTAATTTTCATACATCTACATCAAAGTACAAAAATGGAGCATGTGTACCCGAGTAGCAACAGAAAGCTAACATTTACAATGCAAATGCACAGAATAGCAAAGCAACAGCAGCTTCACAGGCATGTGGCTTTTGTTGAAAGCAGCCATCACGGTTCATAAGCACAGGCAAACCAGCAGTAAACCATCTTCAGGAAGCAGTACAAGTGTAGGTGCTGTTGAACAAGGAAGACAGGAGTTACCAGAATGAAATCAAGAATTTGTTGTCCCACCCAACTGAATGTGAACCATGAACCTGCAAAAACAAGGGAAAATAAACTCAGGTTCACCAGAAGCACCTCTATGGCTACCAAAAATTGTGCTTGACCAACAAACCTAAGGCGGTTAAACTCCGGAGTACCTTGATGTAGATGGTGC
>NC_028451.1:27329548-27334185 GCF_000263155.2 Setaria italica | reverse complement strand
AGGAGGGACCGACGGCGGCGGAGAGCGAGCGAGCGCGAGGAAGCGGGCGAGACGACGGACCGACGGCGACGAAGAGCGGGCGAGAGCGAGGGAGCGATGGCGGCGAGAGCGGGCGAGAGCGAGTGACCGGGCGAGAGCGTCTGCGAGCTGGATAAGGACGGGAGGCGAGAGGGAGAGGAAACGACGCATCTCGCGTCGGTGGGCAGCCGGACGAACGGCTTGGGCTGAAAAGCCTTCAGCCCAGCCGAACGGGCTGGTTATCTTATTAGAACTTCAGCACATGCATTCTCAGTACATTAGACGTCTACAACTTGTGCATCATGATCCCTAGCATCGCCCGTGGCAAGCGACCTACAGGGCAACCAGGTGAAGCAAACGCACTGCTGAGAGCCTGAGACATGTCGGCGACATGCATGGCAGGAACATCATCCAAATATGCATTATTGGCATTTGATCAAATTCGGGACAGTTGCATATAAGATCCAAGGTCCTCATAAATTGTTTACCATCAGTATCTTAGACTTGGAACAAAGGAACGCCAAGTTTCAGTATTGCTCCATGTTTGGATACGGCAGTGATCTGACACATTCATCAGCCACAAGAGCCATCGGAATCAGTAATTGATTGATGTCACACCACGAGAACTAAATTAGATTCAAGTTGCTAGAAATGCAAAACCTTTTTACCAGTTACTCTGGAATTTTGGATGATCTTCTATTTCATAGGAAAGCTACCTTTTCCTTATCCAGTTCCACAAATTTCACTGGATTTCAGCAAGGCTATCAAGCTTACAAATTTGTTTGACTTTGACAAAAAAAAACGTACACAAGATCCACTGGCATTTCTTCTAGAATACACAAGAAGTTAGCAAATATGTTTGCTTGTGTGGAAGTTTGCGTCATTTCAATCAATGAATCAAGTTCACTTTTTTTCTTGGAACAGTATATTTGAGTTCATAAGCGACATTCACCGGCAAATAGTTTTCGGATATTTTGCCCTTCTATAACAAACAATGGGACAATGGCTTAAGGAGGTAGAGTAATTTAGTAAATTGCAGGAATTCCTCTACTTAATATTAGTCCAGTTAGTCTCTTTTTGCTCACAGATATAACTTAGTTTATTTGACTAGAAACAAAGCAGTACATACATAATACATTGCCACATAGCAAAACAGAGTTCTTTTAGTTTAGTTCTTTAGATCTGTCACAGGTTCTGGATCAGTGATTTTCTTCATTAGTCCATTTCAATAACCTACTGTTACCACATTAGCATGCCAAAATAGAGTAGGAACATAACAACCAAGAATCACCAGTAAGGCACAAACTACTAGCAACTCCTAGGCCAGATGCACTATGCTAAACATTTGAGAACCTATCGCTGAGCCTAAAAACCATACATTACATCACAGCCAAACAAACAAGCAGCAGCAAAAGATCTGACCATAGTAAGCTGACCATATTAGTATTTATTTACTAATATGGAAATAGGAGATGAAGCAGATGAGGGGTGACAATTTTCAAATTATAAAATTGATAATTTTGTATTTCTCATCCAAACTTGTTTATATTATCTAAAAGTTTGAGTTAATTAGAAAGACCTTCCTGCGTGCTCTAAGAAAAAGCTTGACTAAATATACTACTGTGATGGCCTCTTTTGCACTAATTCTGCCAGAAGGCCCAGAAAGCATGGTTATACAGATCTACTGCAGCACATGATATCAGTAGTGAACATAGATCATCATGCTGATGAGACTTGTATCATCAATAGTCAATCATAGGTTAAACTAATCGGTTACCATCATTATCTTAGAACATAGGGACACTGAGTTTCAATATTACTCCATGTTTAGATGCGCAATGGTGGCCTGATACATTCATCAGTCACAAGAGCCATCGGAAGCAATAACTGATTGATGTCACACCTTTGAAGCTGTTCTACCAGTTACTCTGGAGTTATGGATAAGCTCCTCACTTCCCTCATCCAGTTCAAATTTCACTTGATCTCAGCAAGGCTATCAAGCTTACAAAATTGTACGACTTCGACCAAAAAGCTTAGATGCATTTCTTCTAGCAAGGAGTTGGCAAAGATGTTTGCTTGTCTGTAAGTATGCATCATTTCAGTAATTGAATCAAGTTAAACTTCTTGTGTAACAGTATATGTTGAGTTCATTAGCAACACCCCTCTTCATGAGTTCATTAGCAAATAGTCTTCGGGCACTTTACCCTTCTATAACAAGCAATGTGACAAATGGTTTCAGGAGGCACAGCTATTTAGTAAATTGTAGGAATTCCTCTTCTACAGACATAGAAAGTTTGATATTTGGCACAGGGTTAACTTTAATCCCTTCTTAATATTGGCAATGTCCACAACAAAGTTCTTTAAATTTAATTCTTCAAATTTGTCACAGATGCCAGTCTGCCAGATCGGTGGTTCCTTCATAATCTATTTCAATCACTACTCTTGCCAGATGAGTGTGCAAAACTCAAGCAGGACAACAACAACCAAAATCACTGGTAAGGCTAACTCTTAAGCCAGATGCTACTAAGGCTAAACGTTTGAGAAGATATCGTCTGAGACTACAAACCATACATTACATTACAGTCATACAGTCAAACAAACAACAAGTAGCAAAAGATCTGACACTATTAGCTGCCTCTAACAAGAACAAAACTAAAATGAAATTCACACCTTGGCCCAAGCTACGACGAGAAGCTTGAATCCAGCGGTCACCAATCGAGCTGCTCAGTCGAAATCCGGCACCAAGATCGCCTTCTCCGCCACTTCCTCGTCGTCCTTTCCGTCGCCGTGCGCGCGCCCCGGTTCACTGACCCCTTCTCGGACCCCCTCGACGCATCCACCCTCCTTCCCCAGCTCCTTCTCCCCGCTCCCTTCCCCGACCACCACGACTCCATCCTGCTCTTCCCCGCGCCCGCCGACCACCACCGCGTCCTCGCATCCGCCTCCGCGCCCTCCGCCAACGACCACGACCTCATCGGCGCCGCCGCCGTCGCCCATGACGCCGCTGGCAACAAGGACGTCGGCGTCGGGGACGGCCCCGCGGGCGGGCCCGGCATCATCCACGCAGCCGCCTCCACGTGGTGCCGAGACGCGGCCCTCCTCGTCCTCCTCGTCGGAGTCGTCGGAGAGGGGGAAGCGGGGGAAGCGAGCGAGGCGGGAGGAGATGGCCGCGGCGGCGAGGGAGAAGGCCTCGGCGATGGACTCCGGCGGGAGCGCGCAGTCCTCGAGGCCCGCGTCTTCCAGCCGCGGGTGCCGGATGGGCACACCCCCGCTGGCGAGGAGCTCATCTTCACCCGACATTCGATTCGCCGCCCAGTGCCCACGCAGAGGCTTCGAGAAGAGGAGCCAGGGCGGTGGGTAAACAAACTTGGCAAGCCTGGCGGCGGTGGAAGTACACCGTCGGAGGCTTGCAGGCCTCCTCTCTATCTTACGGAAGACAGAGCAGGGATGGAATTTTTTTATTTTTATTTTTTTTACGATTCTGCGTAAACAAATAGTCAAATAAAAATTTGAAAAAATGAACCTATGCCGTCGGACCAAACGGTAATACGGTCCTTTCGCCGGTTTGAAACAGTGGAAGGGTGTCGGCTGGCACGTGCAGCCGTGTTTCGCCAGCTGAAACAACGGTATGGGCCTTACCGCCGTTTCAAGTGGCGGTAAGGACCTGCAGCCGGGTTGAGGATGCTATAGCCAGTTGAAACGGCTATGAGTACCTAACCATTTTAGCCAACTATAATTCTTTTTTAATTATTTTTCTTTCATTTTTTATGACATTTATGAAAGTAAATTATGTAGTTCCATTGCAATACGTAACTTCGTAATTTGAGGTTATACCTCTGTTTTAAATATTGTTCCTTTAATTTTTTAATGATATTTTTAAAGTAAAATATGTATAATTTGAGTAGACTGCATATGACCACACTTCGTACGCTATACAATCGTTCACATGAAAGACCTCACAGACACATCCACTAGATCTCTATCAACATCGAAATCCCTATAAAGCCACCTGCATATGCCTCTCAAATCCTCTCTCTTACTCCTGGTAAATACTTGCAGAAATACGAAAATCCACTCAAATGTACCCCTTCTGGACCATATCTAACCTCCTCCGGATCATAGAACACTTGAAAATATAAACTATCTACATGTCTGCCAACATATACGAAATGAGCAGTCCAAATTACTCTCAATAACTTAAATCAGTTAACTAGAACGACACCTTCATTTCAATAAACGATGGAATCATTTAATTCTATTATCCGCACTAACAACTATTTAAGAGTAAACCAACCTTACGAGCTAAATTTATTATAGGCATCTACCCAGGACAATATACACGACAAACACAAAGGTTCTCACTAAATCTAATAATTCCAACTACCCCTATAACAACTACATTGTCAACACCTAAACAAAATATAACCCTAGCAATGCAAATAATATTCATCTAAATTTAATCTACATAAATCAACAAACTAAATTTAATGTGGACTAAATACCTAAGCTAAATCCACTATACTGACTATGCTACATTTTCCTATGTCTAAAATCCGCTAGATTTTTTTAAGTCTCATATCCACTAAACTAACTACTAGATCTATGTACTACTAACTATC
>NC_028451.1:27260852-27327119 GCF_000263155.2 Setaria italica | reverse complement strand
CTTGTGCGATGAGAGAGACGGGTGAACAAAGGAGATCATGTGGCCCATAATGGTCACACGAATCTCAAACACCGGAAGATCGGGTTACCTGCCTTCCGGAAGATGGATAGGTTTTTCAGGCTTGCAGCCGCCTCGGGCCTTGACTGTGTAGTTGGCCCAAAAGCTTTGTACATTTCTGCTACTCAAAAGCCCAATGGGCTCATGGGTATAGTGGATAGCAGCGGGATTTTTTAATTTCTATATTTTCTATTTGTCAATTTTACAAAAAATGGTCGTTGATTTTAAAAATACAAAATGGTGTTCTGTCGTGCCAAAAAAAAAGGTTTCAAAAACCATCTCATCAATCTAACCATATTTTAATAAAACATCCAAACACGGGGCTTCAAGTTGAACCCACTATTTTTACAGCCTTTTGGGTGATTTGTTTGCCTAATGGTCGGTGATCATATGTTTGCTCTAAAAAAGGAGAGTTACGATTTAAATTTGTTTCTTTTGCTCACTATTTACACACACATACTTTTATAATTTTCATACATTTTTCTAACAAGTTTTCGTACTTTTTTCTAGAGCACATGCATGATCAACATCAAAGAGGATAAAAGCTTGTCATTAACCAGACATCTAAATTTACTGAAGAAAAAAGATGCACTCCATGTCAGATACAAACCAGGCTGCTACATTTGGTTCTGTTATTCAGATTTCTATCATAGATAGAAAATGGATACAGATAATGGAAATTTTAGGATTACGAGTGCAATTGAAGCTACTAGTCACTGAAAAGGCTGAAATGCACAAAAAAAGAAGAACCCTGTTTCAGACAGCATGTTAGTTAAATACTCCTGGGAGTATAGGCTGTATAGCTGTTGAGCAGAGACAATTGAAGTACATGCAGATATTTCATTTGCTCTTGGGAATTACCTCAAACTTTTGCCTTGGGACTAGCACAGATCCGAATGTAGCTATGGGGAGGTAATAAATGAATTTAGGATGAACTGGGCTGTCCTTAACAGATTCCAGATTCAGTGGTTGAAAGAATAAAGGATGGATGAGTAATAAGTTGAACAGACTGCAGAAACAATTTTCAGCAGTAACCTAATATCTACCAATTTCATGTATCCAGTAGCAGTCTTTTAAGCTCAAGTCATGGCTTTCAGTTATCAAACGACAGGTGGGAAAACAATCCAAAAAACACTTCAGCAGGTACACGATCTTACCCTGCGAGCATCATAGTTCATCTGGACTATGCAGCACCAATACGGATAGGCGGTGCAAAAGTTAAAGGCACAAATACGTATCGAAATATCGGATACGTAATATGGGGTTATGTTGAAGTATCGAGGTAACGAAGCATCCGGAAATTCACTGTTCTCCAGACCCTCTGTATTACAATTACCTGCAACAGAAAAAAAAGGGAAGACAAGAAAACATCAGACCCAACTCGATAAAGCCACAAACATACATGTTTCACAGAAGTAATTGTAATTGTGCTGCAGAACAACCTCGCACAAGATGTTCCATGTCAATTTCAGGATCAAAATATAATTAGCGCTGCTAGTGCCCGGAGGTCCGATGGAAAAATTTTCATCATGACGAAATATTAAAAATTACCTAATGCATTATTAGCGGTCACTGTTTGCAATATGAAAATAATGTGTAAAAATGACTATATCGTTAGACTATGGGATAGAAAATTCCTATCGCAACATCAACACTATGTTTCATGCAATATTTACTGTAAAACATACAGAAATAATAGTTAACTATTGCAATATACGTCGGAGCATCCGAAGAAGTTGTTGTTCCGGCAGAGTTTGTTACTTTGTTGCCCTCCTATATGTGTTTTCAGGCAGTAGTTGTTGTCCCAGCGAGTTGCAACTTGTAATGATATCTCCAACAGCATAAGGTAGCTGCTAGCTCAAGCTGAAAGAGGGAGAAGAGGGAGCATCCATAACATGACAGCTTAGAGCTCGTGTTGTGAGATGGGGGAGTATCGGGAGATATGCGAGCTTAGCTCTTCGCCATGCGCGAGTGAGATGTTTTTACATAGTTCATCATTTAAAATATTGATTCCACTAATATGTCAAGGGTTGGAGATGTCCTAAGGTCTGAGGAAGTCGTTTGGTTTGTTATATGGTCTATGAACCGAAGTTGCGTGGGGATGTATTTATGTGGCATCCCTAGTTGT
Organism: Setaria italica; assembly: GCF_000263155.2. Classification (NCBI taxonomy): domain Eukaryota; kingdom Viridiplantae; phylum Streptophyta; class Magnoliopsida; order Poales; family Poaceae; genus Setaria; species Setaria italica. The sequence goes on along the minus strand of NC_028451.1, from coordinate 27,324,934 downwards.
ACGGTCGGTGTACCGAAGTCATACGGGGATGGTCCGAATAACCAAAGTTATACAGGAATTCTACCTCTAGTTGCATAGTTTTTTCCTCCTAATTTTTCTTATAAACTAGGTCAATTATCTTTTAATAATATTTATAAACTAGGTCAATTATCTTTTAATAATATCATGGCAAAGTAAACGTTTTCACGTGCTTGGCTTGATGCTATGTAATATGCAAGTTGAGATTACCCTCAACCTTTAAATACGAGAATGTTAGTGAAGTGACGGTGGTTACGCATACCTTCTTCTTCCATTCATTTAGCACTTGTCCCCATCCATTCGCTCAACGGACGTTATTTTTGCCCTGGTCCTACTCTCCTCCAACCATCTCTGATGCACGGCGATGGGATGCCGCCGAATCAGCTTTTGTTGCACCTCCTTCACTAATATCTTCATTTTTTTCACTTCCCCATTGTCAATCCCAACAAACACCCGCCTACCATATGTAGTGATGGTGCCCCACTACATGATGTCTTGCTGCATCACCGCACGCCAAATCGTCTTCTCGTGTACCTCTCAAGCCGTCCCTATAATCACAGAGGTCACCGAAGACAAAAAAGCACTCCTCCTCTAATTCCTTCCTCCAATTCTTCCCCCATTTGCCTAGCATATTATTTATGTTAAAAAAAATGTTCAAGTCAAACAACCATGGAATAGAAGTTTGTTGAAATCGAGCAAAACTTTGTATAAGAGAAACAAAGGGCTAATAAATTCATGCTGGTGAAACAAAAAATTATACATGTGAAGTAAAATATTGTGGATATATATGCAGCCTTTGTTATGTGGTAGAGAAATATTATTATTAGTCTAAATTAATTAGAACATTACTTATAAACATGGAACAAAAAAGTTTATGTAGCTTGAACAAATATTTATACACGAAGAATAATAATTTTCACAAAAAGAATAAATTGAAATACAACATGGAACAAAAGATAGCTAATACGGAGTACTATATAACATTTTGAAAGAATTATGAGAATAGTTGGATTGTTATCAGCAAAGAAATAAATTTTTAACGAAGCCGCCACCCACCTGAATGGCTGAATCCAAACGCATGTGCGCTATCTAGCAGATTCGGCAGCCTTGGCACCACACGCTAGCCCCGGACGTGGCGCCCCCTCGCTGCGGCACTTGCTCGCTTCCGCTTCCACCAAAAGCGCCACGCCGCCACCAGATCCTGGAGGCTTGAATCCCTCCCTCCCCTCCCCTCCCCTCGCGCCACCTGCACGCGATTCCCCACCTTCCTTCCCCACGTTGCTCTTAGCAAGATCGTGAGTACAGGTGCGGCGGCGATGAGGTCGGCCGTGGCCCGCTTGATCCGCTCCTCCTCCGCCTCCGCCTCGACCTCCCGTCTCAGGTGAGCGACCCCCCTCCCCTGCCCCTCCATGTCATGCGTGTGAGCAAGCGATATTTAGCATTGCGGTGGATGGGTTGCCTTGGGTCATGCGGCAATTTTGGTGGCGCCAAGGGGATTCATTGGACTTGGGGCGAATCGATTGGAGGACGAACCGCGATTTAATTGGCCAGGGCCGGTCCTGACCCCTGCTGACATTTGGTAGGCCTGGGGAAAAATAGAAAGAAGAGGCCCTTATTATATTAGATATATGCATTTTCCGTTTATTACAAAAAGTGCTGTGTGGATTCTGTTTCCAAGTACAGCTACATATTGCTTATTACTCTAGTGTCAAGATTTTAGGACGTTTGCGGTTGATATATGTTTACTTATGGATACTCATACTGATCATCATTGAAGTAAGAATGTAAATATTTTTATATTAATAATAGAATTGCAATTGATTGCTTTCCTGTAGGCCTCTATCTGTCCTATGCTGTCTTAAGACGTTTTAGTACAAGGACCAGTAAAATTCCTATTGCAGAGTGAACCTAGTTAGTGAACCAGAAAACTCAAGAACCACCAAAATGCTTGTTGCAGAATGAACAAGCAGAAAAATGAGATTAGTGAAAACACAGGTGTGAATGTTGATCCTTAATAAGTCATGGCCGCACGTTGGCACTTCACCACCCAGGGAACGAGCAGATTGCCAGCTGTGAGTGCTCCATATCATTACTTGACTGTGAGTAGCAAGGGCGCTTTAGCTGCATTTGTAGGCTTGCAAGATGGTGTTGCTCCCCGACCATGGGGATCCTGGGTGATCACTTGTTTCCCCTGCCCCAGGGCCGGGCCTGTTTCTGGTGTATTCTTGATTGATACCTTCCTTCTAGGCAGTCGGGCTGCTATTTGCTTTTTTCTGTGAGATTGCTAATTCCCTCTGTGTGTCGGGGTTCTGACAGCTCATCGCCAGTCTTGCTGAAAACTGGCAATGTATTCTTCAGCAGTGCCACGCCCAGCGATCCGAAGCACGTCGAGGAGCCTTTTAAGGTGGAGGAGGCAGAAACTGTGAAGGTGACACCACCTTCTCCAGACAAGGTAATATGTTGTGGAAGATGAGATTCTAGTTTGCCTCTAGCGTAGTGGAAATGTATAATGTATTTTCATGTAGCATCTAGGTCTAGTTTGTGGTGATTTTTTTTGTGTAAAGCTTTGTACGTTTACCCTGTTCCTATCCATGCGCTCCATGTTTCTATGTTTTTTTTCTGTCAAATCTGTCAGTCAATCATGTTTTTGAACAACTGTTATGCAATGACCTCTTTGTAGATAACTATGTCTGGACTTGTATATCTTAATGGTGAACTTGGTGGTAAACCAACTATCCAAGCTTAGGGTTTTTGTAGTGCTGGGAGGCGATTTAGGAGACTCAGAAATCATTATCGTTATTCTCTTTACCTTATTGTAACATGTTTTATATTTAAGAGGCTTGAGAGTGATATATCTTATCAATGATTTATACTTCTCATGGTTTTTCTACATGTAATAGCCAACGAATTTGCAACGATAGGTCAAGGTTGCTTAACCTGGACTCTTAAGTCCAAATAGGTGCTCTGTTTGTTTAAGTAATTTGTGAGTGGCATGCCTGTAACTGCTTTGTACAGGTATGAGTGTGTGTGTTTGGAAGGGATCCATATGACCCCTTGTTTGTATTTTATTCTCTCTTCTTAATGAAATGCAGCTCTCCTGCATTTTTGAAAAAGAGAGATGTGCTTCCAGTCATTCTTTTCTTAATTTATTGAAATTCATCGTTTATGAAGACTACTGATCTGCCTCCTACATCTGTTTTGTTATAGCTGCTAGTGCTAGGAGGAAGTGGTTTTGTTGGATCACACGTTTGCAAAGAGGCTTTGGACAGAGGATTTGTTGTCTCTAGTCTTAATCGGTAACTCAATAAGCTAGTTTGTTTCTCTTGTTTCATACTTTACAATTTGTTCTGACTTTCTGTTCTATTAAGATTTGCTAAGTTTTGCTTGCAGTATGCCAAAAGCCATTAGAAACACCCGAATGATAATAAAATTTCTACTTGACTAGGGTGTCAGCTTAAAAATCACCACATAGCTTTGTTCAGATATCATGGAAAACAACAAATGACTCTAATCCTCAAATAACTGGTAGTCAATCAAGTTTCTGTTGATTCCTTTTGCGTCCTTAGCAATAATGATAATAACCTCTTATTCTCCTGTCTTTACTTGTGCTGTTCTACCCATAATTTACTGCTGTGAGGAGTGTTTGTCATATGGATCAGTCTAGAGACATGATGTCCCAAGATCTTGTTTCAACTTTCTGGTTGAAGGAGCAAAATTGGTGGTAACATAATAGTATGAAAAGCAGTCAGAACAAAACCAGAACCCTGAACTAGGATAATTTGCAAACCGTGTATAGAATTGGAAAAGAGAATCAGATTGTTTCAACACACACTGAAGATGTGTCAATTTAATGTTCTTAGTACAACACACACTGAAGATTTTCTTAGTACAAATGAAGAACATATTGGTAGTTCCTAAATATAGTAGAGTCAATATCTATGGTACTAGACTTGATTAGCCTACAGTTCAGTTACAGTACACAGTATCTTTTAGTTGAATCTGGGTACTTCTATACCCTTAAACGGGAGAAAAAAAGTCCATTTTACTACCCTGAGCAATTCTCTTTCTGTTTTTTTGCGGGTAATTCACTTTGTTTGTTTGATCCTCTAAAAACATATTTTTCATACATTTTCATATCTCGAGGGTTAAAGTAATATGAAATGCTCCCAACTGGTGAAATAATTCTTAACAGGATCTGAATTATTTTTGTAACAGAGGATATAACGTCAACTATGACCCAACAAAATTTGAACCCAAGATACAACTTGTATGGGAAGGGACCAAAGGTCATTTCATCATAGGGTGATTTGATCTTGTTTGAATAGTTTGAGGGGAGTAAGTTGAGTCAGCATTTTGTGTGAGGGATTAAATGAATAGTTAATGGCATTAAAATGGACCTTTTCATACTTAAAATTCATCTTCTCCTTAATGGGTTCTGTAATTTCTAATTCTTACGATGCTATTTTTTGTCATTAGATCTGGAAAGCCATCCTTAAGTGAATCTTGGGCTGACAAAGTTATATGGAATCAAGGTTGCATGCTACTGAGGTTAACTTTGTTCTATCAATGGTAATGTAGTTAATATCTACCTTCTTCTATCGGACAGGCAACCTCCTGGAACCGGCTTCATTTAAGGATGCTATGGATAATGTTTCTGCAGTGGTAAGCCTCCCACCCCCATCCCCAAAACCATTTGAGCTAAGTTTGTTGTTGTACACATTTCTTCTCTTATAGTTGATTTCGTTGTTATTTACATCGTTCTTGCATATCAATAGTGTCATGAAGAGTAGTTTATAGGGTGGCGATATTATACCAAGGTTTTTCCACACTTAAACACAGGGTAAGCTGAAAGATACCAAAATTTTTCCATAAAGTGATCTCATGTGCAAAAATTCCTAAACTTGTATTAGTGTTTGTTTTGTTTATACCAACTGCTTTGAGTAAATCTTTCATAGCTATATAACTTATTTGTTACTATTGGACTTTGTAAAAAGACACATTAGTAGTTGTGAAATGTGACACCAGAGGTCCAGAGCTATAGGACCTCAAGCAGTACACAAAAATTTTGAGCAGCACTCCAATCGGCATCACTGGACGATGCTTGCATTGGGCTGATGATGTAGGTGATGCTGGCAGAGTGGCAGTGTTGGCCTGCCCTTTCATTTACATGACATTTGGTGCTGCAGGGCCTGTTTATGGCCATTCTAATATAATCTTTCACAAGTGCTACTTGGCTAGAACTCACACCAATAATTGGCATCAATACCCTTGAGGCCCAGACTCCCCGATTTTAACTTTATGGCATGAAGCTGTTTGCCCTTGTTTAATTTGTATGACTAGGTTAATGGAATTGTCATGGACCTAGTCATTTTCTTATTCGTAGTGCACAGTAACAATGATTCAACAATTATCATCCCTGTTTTATGGATAGCATCTGGGGCAACTTTTATTTCTATACAATAATGTACTTGTAGATAAACTATAATTGTTGTATTCACCATCAGTTCTGGTTCTGCGAATGCTAGAATAATAAGAAAAGTGTATGGCTTGATACATGAAATATCAGGTACTTTTCAACTATGTACTGGGACTTGAATAAGTCATGACGTAACTATTACATGAAGTATCCAAGCATGCACTGATTTGATGTGCCACTAATAGATGAGAAAAATTATTGCAGATATCCTGTGTTGGAGGTTTTGGGTCAAATTCTTTCATGTACAAGATTAATGGGACTGCAAACATCAATGCCATTAAGGCTGCAGCTGAGAAAGGTATAGTACTACTGATGTCATTATTGTGAAGCATTTTTTTTTCTCAGTTATGATTGCAGTTTCTGACATCAAAACTCCTGCTTTTCCCTTGCTTGGCTTATTGAATTACTGTGCGTAATCATTTTAGTGAATTCATGTTTTTTGTATGATTATAATGTTGTTTTTCTGGCTTATTTCTGTCATATTAAAAAGTTCAAGTGGTCCCGCAGTCTTCAAAGATGCTAGAAATATCAGTTCGGTTGTAGAATAGCAGCTTGGTTGCACTGAAATGATATTTGTACGCCTTCACCATCGTTTTGATTTTTTTCCTCTCTCTTTTCCTTGATAAAAGAGGACACATGTTTCCCTTTTCGTGTTTACTCACAGGATGAGAACTAAACAATACTCCCTCCGTCCCAAAAAGAATGCAACTCTCGCTTCCTGAGAAGTCAACCAATTTTAAATTTGATCAAATTTATACAAAATAGTACTAACATTTATGGTACAAAATAAATATCAATAGATTAAGCATGTAATATATTTTCATACTTAATCTATTTGGAGACGTGAATGTTAGTACTTTTTTTTTTGAAAACCCTACAGCAGGGGAGACCCCCACTGTGGTAAGATATATTAAACAAGGAAAATAAAACTGTACAAGGGCAAAAGTCCAAAGGGCACCAAAGAGCCCTAAGAAAAGAAAAAGACGACAGAAGAACCTTATGTTAGTACTTTTTTGTATAAATTTTGTCAAACTTGAAACAGTTTGACTGCTCGAGAAGCGAGAGTTGCATTCTTTTTGGGACGGAGGGAGTAGCTCAGTTTTAGAGCATCCAGGGCCACCCAGGTTCTTGCAGGTCTTGTGACTTGTGAGTACCTTCATAAAGGGTTCAGTGTTCCCCTCTCTTTAAGACAAAGGCAGGGGGATGCTTCTGGCCAAGGTTGAGTGTTTTGTACCCACAGGGTGGCTCTATGGGCTAAGTTACAAATAAATGGTTGATAGAAGTGTTCTGCTTGGTATGGATGCTTGCCTTTCTTGATTCAACTTTAACTGACTAGTTCCAAACCACAGCTACTTGATAATACAACAAAGCCTTTTTTCCCCAAGCAAGTGGGGTGGGGTAGTCATCAACCCACAGAGAACTAAGAAAGAGGTAAAAAAATTTAAAAATAGGAAAAGGCAGATACAGGATGTGGTAGATAAACAGATATTGGATGTGGTAGATAAACAGATATACGTTGAATAGGTTATAAATGTCGTATGGTCGAATTAGTTTAATAACACTAGACATGCTTCAAGAGAATAGATATTGCAAACAAACTTGATTTGAGGGAGAAAAATGTTGGCCCAGGCAGGTAAGCTCCCTGAGCTCACACCCTCACACAGCTCACACACACACTAGTCTGGAGGTTGAAGATGAGGTGGAGCACAGCACACACACACACAAACTTGTTGCTGCTGAACTGACTCTGGAGCTGCAGCTGCTCTTCATACTATATAGCACCAAAAGTCAACTAAGAGTACATACTACAATGAGTAGAACTACCAACTATTATTCCTACTACTAGTACTATACATGACAGGGCATACAGCCCCTCTACTCATGGCACTGCTGCCATATACGGCAGGCAGTTGGCCAGGGAGTTCACCTGCTCCATTGACTTTCAGCAAAAGCAAAAGGGGAGAGCAAAACAAGAGCTAAACAATTAACCAACAAAAAATAAATAGAGGAAAAGAGGGAGAGGGTGCAGGCTAAGTGGTAGCAAGAGCCGTTTCTGGCTAGTGCTTCGTGCAATCTCATTGTCATACAATGTGAAACAGAGTTAAGTGAAAATGTGCCGCGCTATAAGTGACACAAACAAAACGCAACCTGGGCCTCATGTGCCAACTGTAGGCTAGAGGGCCTATTGAGCTGGACCTACACATAAGTTATATGCAGATCAAACTTTTAAGTTTCCCTCCCTCCCTGTCATTTTTGTTTGTTTGCATGAGGGTTCAATGCATTTAGTGTTACCAGGACATCCATGCCAAGACAAAAGCATGTGGAGTCAGGTTCTGACACTCGTGCTCATATATTTGGTAACAAGTCTCATGTCCATGGGATGCCATGTTTGAGTTGGATTTTGACATGGAACTCTATATCTGAAACATTTTGCATGCCCACAGTTTCTCTGCCGAATGAGGCAGCTGAATCCATTCAGGTTTTGACACTTATCAGTATCTAAAAAGTATTGGGTGCAATCTATTAATTATGCTTGTAGATATGATCCTGTCAATATATTCGCATCAGGCTGGTCTACAACTGTTGAATTTGATTTAATTTTCCAGTAGGTTCTTAAAATTCCATTGTTTGCTATTCTAGCAGACAAAAATGGCAAATGAAATTTGATATATTTGAGAAGCATCTTCTTTAGCTTGTCAATTTACCTGTTCTGTACCTGCAGGTGTAAAGAGATTTGTATATGTGTCGGCTGCAGACTTCGGTTTAGTGAATTACTTATTGCAGGGTTATTATGAGGGCAAGGTAACTTCTCAACATTATTGACATGCCATGCATATTTGAAATTAACTCTTGCTCCATCTGCATTTATAATACTGAAATTACAATCAAGTTTAAAGAGTTTGCATAAATAGCATCTGCTACTATAAGTTGGAACAACAATAAATTTGTGCTACATATGTTTTTTGTTGGTTTCTAAATTCTTGACTAATTGGACCAATAACTTCATCTTCAAATTGTTGGCACCTGGCATTGTCAAACCTATGCAGTGCTCCACACCATCTTGTTAGGGCACCATTTAAGTCTGCTTTTGTCGAAAGCTAATTTCCTTGTTATGAGTGAGCTAGTGAAAAGTTCTTAGTATCAGGATTCAGGAAGCTGAGGGAGTAAGCCTGAAAGACATGTTGATCCATTGCATTGCAGTTTGTGTTCCCCTGTAAGTCTGTATTGTTGGCAATAATTGGTATATATATGTATACTTTTTTTTTTTGGTTCAGAGAGCTGCTGAAGCTGAATTGCTGTCAAAGTTCACCTATGGAGGTAAGTTATCTTTGATTGTTGGCAAATTTCATTTGATTAATGTAATGTCCCAGCTTGTTAGCGGCTTGCTAGTAGTGGTGATGTTGGCCCATGTGGCCTAGTGGTGTTGTTGTGGTGGTTTAGTGTCACCTTGGATGTTTAGGTGGGTTGAGGCCCAGCTTATAAGCCTTCATGTTCCAAACATAACACCTCTACACATTCTGCTTTCCAGGAGTTTGCTAGTACAACTGTACAAGTTGGTTATGTCTACTGACAAGTGATGTATTTAGTAGCCAGAAAATTGGCTTGGAACTATGAATGCAACTTTGACTTGCATGATGTGTTTCATTTAAAATTATTAGTGAAAATTGTGTTTATCTGCATCTATATATTTCAACACCACAAAAAATTGAAGCAATCCTTTAGGATCTTTTGTATCTCTCATTTTGTAATTATCATGCTCTGAGTCTGATACTTGCACGATGGTTCCATATTTCTTTTTTGGTTTTGTTTTTCTTTAGGAGTGATACTGAGGCCTGGTTTTATTCATGGAACTCGTCGAGTGGGCAGTGTAAAGATACCTCTTGGTCTTGTTGGTGCCCCTATGCAAATGGTGAGGTCTCTCTCCTCACTTCCTTCAGTTGCATGTAAAGAACAAGTGGAGCTCTATTATTATGGGTGGTATGCATATTTGGCATTGGCATATTTTTGTTTTCAGCTATTGGAAATAGACTAGTTGGAAGTCTGCACTTAAAATTGGTTGTGATAGGGGCTTTGGGTTTGTAATTCATGTATAATCCAGTGGCAAATCAAACTGAATTGAAATACTTTCAGTGGCAAATTTGGATGTCAAATCTTCAATTAGGGATCGGCAGTGGCAATAATGCACTTTTGAAAATCATAACTTTTATCATTTGAAATAAGTAATGTGCACAGTAAGTGAAGACCATCTGCCAAGAGTAGCTAAATGCTATTTTAAAACTAGTTAGCACTGAACCTGCAAGTAAAACAAAAATATTTTATAGTTAAATTACGTTTTTGAGAAGCCACGGCATGCCAAATGCAACCAGTGTAAGGTGGTTGAACAAACTAGATGTGTTTCTTTTTTTGATAGGACAGCAAACTAAATGCCTCTAGGACCTGTCCTTGTCCCTCATGGGGATGAAGGGTTTTATTTGGAGTAGTTCCTGATAGTGCATGCAATTTTAGTTATCTTTCTTGATGAGATAATCATTTGGTACAATAAAGTAGTTGAGAAGAGACGTGCATTGCATTTATTTGTTATAAAAGTGGAAACTCACATTTGATAGTTTTCTGTCACTACAAGGATAATTTTAGTTTGCCACAGAAAGTGCAAATGGACCAACTGGCAACTAGGCAAACAATGAATTCGAATGGCCATCAGATTTTGTGCCACAAACTGGATGAACCTAAACGTCTGTTGGTCTTCTTCCCTATCTATATGATAATTTAATGCATCTAGTGCACTGAAATGAACCTAAGTGCACAAATTTGCAATGTTTAGTGAGTTTCATTTGAAATTGAAGTTTTGCATCCTACTTCATTGAGCAAGATCATTGACCCAAACCTTTCTGTCTCTCTCATTCCATCCTCCCAAATGATCAAGGGTGGATTTAGTTAGGGACAAGGTTTCCGAAAGCATTTCACACACGGTCTCATTGATTTACTGCCATACAGAAAATGCAACTTTCATACCTTATACAACAAAGATAATTGGTGGCATCTGTTGTGGTTATTGTTTTTCTTTATCCGAACTATTATATCAATGATGACTTGTGTATTAACGCCTCGTCCAATCCAACGAGGCTCCTTGATTTACTGGCAGAAAGCACTGTGGTTATTATTTTGTAATGCTCAATGCAAATTATTGTTTGCATAGTACTTTACATGATTTTATTTCGTTATGAACTGCTTCACATTGTGGCTTGATTAAATGTGAAAGTGATCTATCTCTGCAGGTGCTCCAGAACGCAAAGCCGCTGGCCAGATTACCACTTGTCGGCCCACTGTTGACACCCCCAGTGAGTGTTACCTCCGTGGCGAAGGTTGCGGTGAGAGCAGCGACAGATCCAGTGTTTCCCCCTGGCATCGTTGATGTCCATGGGATCATGCGATACAGCGAGCAAAAGTAAACAGTCATGTACAGGACGGTATACACATGTGCCTGTACCTACCAGATCTACCTGCTGTTCGTATTTGCTAGAAATGAATAATTAGAAAAGCCAACATGTGACCTTTTTACAGCCATGTCTTGGTTGGTTCTACACGTCGGTGGTATCCTTGTTGAACTGATTGTCTCAAGACGAAAAGCTTTGGCATCGTATCTTGACTGCACTGTGTACAAAAACGACGTTTGTTTGACTGCCTGATCACATGGTGCTCCTAAATGGATCATGCATATGTGCTCCGAAGGGAGGAATGAAGACAATTAAAATTGCCTCTCAGACGAAAAACATTGGAATTGTATCTTGACTGCACTGAACAAAAAAGTAATTGGCTCGAAGATAAATATATATCAGTTCCTAAAAATGATCTATGTTTTATCATGTTCTCTGTCGCTCAACAAGCTTGCTACCTAGTTCGAAACCTGAGGGAGTTCCACTAAATCCTAGCAACTACTCTAGGAAAGTCGAGCACAGAGGTAGATTGCAAAAGGTAAATGCAGTTAATAAAAAAAAGTAAATTGCACTCCCTATGCAACATCCAATAACTCGTAGTTGGTGCAGATTGGTCTAACGACATGTAATCTTACATGCTCAATTTAGTACAATAATTTGACATATCAGTGTAAATTGGTTCAACAACTTGTAAAATGTTCAATTTAGTACAATAATTTAGCAATTTGGTGCACCTACCGTCCAAACGCTACAACGAGGTGAATTTTCTTCTAATCAATAATTCTTATTTCTTGTTGATAAAAGTCGTAGATCGTGAATTGTCTGTTTCTTCTGAACTATGTACATAACTTATTTGTTTATTAATCAAAATTAATTTTTTTTAGAATTACACCATTGGCATTACTCAAGACTATAGTCCACAAGAAAGATCCTAAGGTCTTAGGTTTTTTTTGCGCTTCTGCTCATGTATTCAACAACCGCAGAGAAGCATGCGTATTTCTGCTAGTTTAGCTTATTTTTAATTTCTAAACAAGTACATGTGGCTTTAAAATATATTTATGCTAAATTTTTAAAAGGTATTATTAACTGAACAAAAATGCATATAATCAAAATGTAAAAACAGCGAGGGTGAGGTCATCAATATTGAATATGAAATTAAATATTCCTAATTATAATTAAATAATATATAAACATAATTAATATGAAGATATAACATTAATTTCCTAAATACTGAAGGTTCTAGTCCTCACCAAATACGGTTATCCCTGTGACATGAATATCAATGATCAAATAATGCTTAATAACTTGTTTCGATGCGAATGTAGTCTGACTCGGTATTAACAAATATGTTGCTTGTTACAACATTGGGACTACGGATGTACCAATTTACCGATTTATTGCACTTTAAGTATTTTACAAATTTTTGGACCAATCTGCACCTACATGTCAAGTTATTATACTAGATAGGTATTTTAAAAGTTGTTAGATGTCAAGTTATTATGCTAGATAGGTATTTTAAAAGTTGTTAGATCAATCTGCAGCTACCTGACAAGTTATTATACTAGATAGAGCAATTTAAAAAATTTTGGACCAATCTGCAGCCACCCGACAAGTTATTGTAAATTGAGCATTTAATAAGTCGTTGGATAAACAAGAGTGCGTAAGCTTTGGTGGAAGGGATTTTTGTTATGTGGAATCGATGGCAAAAACACCATCCTCCAGGGCCGGCCCTGTAGTGTATCCATCCGGGGCAACCGCCCAGGCCCTGAAATACCAAGAGCCCCTAAAGCCAAGTATACTTGTATACTACATATAGTTTATGTATACTAAGTGCCCAACTTAAACGAAGCAAATAACTGGTCCAAGTTCATCCAATCACCCATTCGGTAGTTCATCTCCACCGCCAATCCATCCTTGCACCACCGATGACTAAGGAAAAAGATTAGACCCCACTAATTAGATTAGCATTTAGCTCCTTATGGTATATTCTTCCATTTTTTCCTATTTCTTGTACACAAATTAGATCCAAATCAAGTTTTTAATGTTGATTTAAAAAAAACCTCTAGTATAGTTGGTTAGACGTAGCAGCATGTATGCTATAGTTTTGACTTGTAAATATGGCACAAACTGCACAGTATCATCAACTGCTATAAAATAAATTTGATGGTTTTATGTTTTAAGGGGCCTCCAACATAAGTTTCGCTTCGGGCCCCCGAAAACTCAGGACTGCATCCTCACGACCCTAGTCCATGATGTAGCAACCACCGAGGTCATTTCTGGTTGATAAACTTAAACCGATCTTTGGCTTCTTGGCTGTTAGCACTATGCACAAGGAGACGGGCTGCAGGCCTTGCCATCGAAGTAATCACAAGGCTGATTCCTCTGTTTCAAGATGGCACGAATTCCTCCGGTGTATGATACACAGTTGCAGAAGATGAACATGTCGATGGGGACGCCTCATCCAACAGGTTGCGGTAAGAGCATCCCCAGCGGACCTCCAATGAATATTCCAAGTTAATGGAGATATCTCAATATCTTTTTTATTGTCATGTGAAGAGTTGCTTTTGCAGTCTCCTCAGGACAGTCCCAACCCATAGTGCCAAAGGGTGATGTCTAGAGGAGAGATAAAGTAATTAATGAACATGTAGACACTACCTCCCGTGTCAAAGGGTGATATCTAGAGGAGAAATATTAATTAACTTGATGCAGGTACAAGTATCAGCTGTAGCAAATATGTTGTATAGCCATCAGTACACACTGTAGCTTATCGGACCATCATTCACACAATGAGCTACTGGAAAAATAAACAATAGATAACTTTCACTGAAATACTGAACAAGAGAATACCACCGGCTGGAGCATCCTGGAAGCAGGAGCACCATCAGCTAGAGCAGGAAAATAGGTTCATATACAACGGCAGCTAAAGCACAAGAAAATGAGCATCGAATTGCAATGTGCATAGGCCATCCATTGGGAACAAGCACAGGAAAATAGGTTCAGATGCATTACAGCAGGTAATAGATAGCATTGCCATGCGGATACATAGTAATTTAGGTAGCCTCTCACGACAAAACATAATAAAACTATAGATACTAATTTTGGTAGCATGCAGTTGATCCAGCAATCAGCAATGTGCAATCAGTTCATCCAGAGCACAACAACAACAAAATAGCTTGACTGCCAACCTAATCATCTGCAAGAAAGTGAGAGAACAATAAGAGCTCCACATGATTACAAACAAGGAGCAGCTTAACAGATTACTTGTCATACAGAAAATTATTTGTTAGTTTATCTGAAAATTGACAGTAAAAGGTACCTGCAAAGGTAACTTGCTTGAAAATGCATAATTCTTAGACATGTCCCAGGAAGTAGCTGTCAGATAGAAACATCAATGGTCAGTTAAATAAAAAAAGTAAAATCACGAAAGTTAAGTTAACAGTAAACTCATAATGGCTTATTAGCCATACATCAACTTCATAGACAGACATCTGTATATGTATACCTAATTACTTAGAAGCACCAAACTTCTGCCATATATGCTCAACTAAATCAGATTGAAGTTGTCTACGAGTAGTTCGATCACGAATAAATAGTATTTCTTTCTATCACTTCTTCCATCTCTGGATTAGGTCCTTGAGAGATTGTAGCTTCTTGTACAGTTGATGTGCTTGGTGCCTCATTCAAATCAAGAGCATCCTGTTCAATATCTTTCTCTTCTTTAATTACCATGTTGTGAAGGATAATGCAAACTAGCATGATATTCTCCAGGTCCCCCTGATCATATAGACGTGCAGGTCGTTTCAAAATACTAAAGAGAGATTGCAGAAGACCAAAAGCACACTCAACATCCTTCCTTGCCCCTTCTTGATGTTCAGCAAATAGTTTATGCTTTTCTGATTGTGGTTGACGTATTGACTTAACAAAAGTTGCCCATTCTGGGTATATACCATCTGCAAGGTAGTAACCAGTGTTGTATTCCCTTCCATTGACATAGAACTGCACCTGAGGTCCTTCACCTCTCAGCTGCTGGACAAACAGAGGTGACTGATTAAGCACGTTGATGTCATTGTTGGACCCAGCAACCCCAAAGAAGGCATGCCATATCCAACGATCATGCGAAGCTACTGCTTCTAAAATGACCGTAGGAACACCTTGATCACCACAGGTATACATTCCCTTCCATTCATAAGGACATTTTTCCCAATGCTAATGCATGCAGTCAATGCTCCATAACATACCAGGGAACCCATGCCACTCACCAATATGCACTAAGCGTTCAATATCTTGTGCTGTGGGGCGTCGCAAATACTCTTTACCAAACACCTCAATCACACCCTTCACAAACTTCTTCAAGCACTCCACTCCAGTACTTTCTCCAATCTTTAGGTACTCATCAAGTTGGTCTGCAGGGCTGCCATTCCCCAATTGGCGAATAGCCGCTGTGCATTTTTTGATTGGAGATAAGCCTGGTCGGTTAAGAGCATCCATCTTCAAAGTGAAATATTTATTCCACTCACCCAGGGCTTGAACAATGCGTAAGAACAAAGGCCTTCTCATCCTGAATCTTCTACGGAACATTGTTTCATTATAGACTGGATCATCCACAAAGTAATCATTCATGAGCCCTTGTTCAGATTCTGCAAGGACCCAGGGGAATCGTTTGGCAATTGATCAGATTGGTTTGGCATGGTGGAACAGATTAGGGAAGAGAGAGGAGACAAATCAGATTGGTTTGTTTTGGAACATCTTCGAATCCACCACAGGACCTGGGTTAGGTGATGCACTCTTGTCCTTCTCATTGTTAAGTTTCTTGACATATGCAGACCACTTCTTCTCATGACGTAATATCCTCCATACATGGATCATTGTGAAAGGCTTGTCACTGTGTTCAGAGGCATACAGCTGCAATGCTTGATCCATCTTTTGGTCATCACTCATACCACTCCGATGCACTTTAGTTATTCTTGTATAGCAACCATTGAATTCAGTGACAAGCCTCTCAATGTGCTCCCAACGTAGCTTTAGCTGGTTGCAGTTTCTCATACGATCACACTTCGTGGTGCTGTTGTATGTAGAAGTACCATCAGACCAATACTGATCAGACTTCTTATCATTTCCATCAACCGGATCAATTGAATTGAGCAGCCACGCACGAACCAATCTGATATCTTCTTCAATTGACCAATTCAATCTCCTATCTGATCTAGCATCTGATGAAGCAAGGGATCTAGCAATGGATCTAGCATTGGATCTTCCTGTCTGAATGGTGACATTGTCCTCAACTTCAATTACTTCTTTATCTTGTGATCCAATTTGTGCAGCACCATCAGAACCACCATCAGCAAAGCTCCCAGTTGGTGATGGGGTCCCTTTAGAACTTGCTGCTTTAGGTGAGACTCTAGAATGGCTCATTGGTCCACCAACAAAATGGAACTTCTCTGGTAGCTGACTTCCTTTGGCATAGTTCACAAATGGATTCTGTAGCATATTCATGAAACTGCCCTGTGGATATATCCTGGAAAATAGGTAACGACAAAGGAGTCACTGTTTGAAATCTCTGTGACAAGCTGCAGGTCATCAAACAGACAGAGCACAACAAATGGTAGTTCCATTTAATGCAGGAAAATAAAGCATAAAAAATAGAAGCTTTGATTATAACATCTCAAATAAGTTCTGATTTTTTTTCTCAACTGCGCCAACTGAACTTAATTTTTAAATTTGCAAACAACTGGAATAGGATATAAAATTGCAAGCAACAGAACTAATTTATAAATTTGCAAACAACTGGACTAGGATATAAACTTGCAAGCAACAGAACTAAGTTCTAAATTTGCAAACTGAACTAAAGCACCCCTAATTCATTTTTTTTTTCTTCACGGCACCAACTGAAATAAGTTATATATTTGCAAACATAGGCACAAACATCATACATGAGAGAACAGCCATAATCTACCTTAACGAATTTCTCAGTCCAACATGCTGATGAGGACATCAAAGCCATAGAGGAATTTGGAGAAGCCAACATACCATTCACTCATTCAGAGCTGCCAGGAGATGGTTGAACCGCGAAGGATGCGCCAAGAGCTGCCGCTGGCCAGCAAGGAGCAGTGGCTTGAGCACCAACGCCATAACACCACCAGCGGCTGGAGCATGACCACCAACAACAGGCATGAAAACCACCAGCTCCTGGAGAACCACCGGCTTCTGGGGCACCACCAACTCCTCGAACAGCACCAACGACTGGACCAAATGATGGAGCTTGGGGGCCTGGAGCACCATCGGTTGCATCTGCATCTCGAGCACCACGGGCGGCTGGAGCAGTGGCGGCCGATTCACCGGCGGCCCGATTCAAGCTCAACTGATTCTTCTTTGTGTCTGGCCTACTCATTGTTGCACGGATTGGGGGCGATTTCTTCCTCAGGGACGGGAGATTGGGCTTCAATTTGGGATGGATTTATCTGGTTTGGCCAACCCTAACCCTACGGCGAGCTTAATGGAGGGAGGCGGAAGAGGGCGGGAGTTTGCCGCCGAGAGGAATCGGAGCGCGCTAAACTTTTGCGGTCTTTTGGCTTGCGCGGGAGAAAGAGGGGCGGGAGAAGCTGAGGCGCGCGGTGGCCATGGCGTGTCGTGGCCCATGGCCGCCGGTGATCACCGGAGACGTGAGTGGACAGCAAGGAATCGGAAAAGGGGGGTTTTGGGAATCGCGGAGGTAAGTTTCCTCGCGAGTCTGTTTCTTTTCTCAATGAAGTTGTTCGTCTGTTGCCCGACTCAGCACAGTAAGTACACACCTTCCCTCTCACTCACTGACCGGCTGGGCCCACAAGCAGCGCCCACCCACACACACGCGCTACGCACGCTACTCAGCTACCGCAGAGATACACTCTTGTGCTGAGTCAGCACTACCGCGCGACACCTCCCCCATCGAAGATGTTGCTTGTCCACAAGTAACTACCGATGGAAATCTTATCTTGAGTACATTCCAATCCTCCCACGTTGTTGATGCTGACGGTAGATTGCTCCATTGGACCAGCACCTGTGGGATAGCTTTGTTACCTTTCTTCACCAAACGGCATTCCAGAATCATGTCAGGTTGCAGCTCCTGAACACTGAGATCCACCACTGTCTTCAGATCAGCATAGACTGGTGTGTAACTGGGTGTAAAAGGTTTGATTTGGGAAACATGAAAACATGATGAACGAGACTCCCATCAGGCAACTTGAGCTTGTAAGCGACTTGCCCAATACGCTCCAGGACTTCAAATGGACCGAAGTACTTGAATGCCAATTTGGAAAAAGATCTGTTGACAACCGATGTTTGAGCATAAGGTTGAAGTTTCAATAGCAATTGTTCACCCACTTGAAAGGTTCTTTCCACACGCCTACGATCGGCCTGAAGTTTCATGCGGTTTTGAGCTCTAGCCAGGTTGTCCTTAAGAATCAACATTTGATTATCCCTTTCTTTGACAAGGTCCACCGCCTTAGACTGATTTGTGTCATCCATAGGGAGTGCTAGTCCAGAGTCGGCTTCATAGCCATAGAGAGCCTTGAAAGGTGAACATCCAAAAGCTGTGTGGTAGCAAGAATTATACAAGATTTCAACCAATGGCAGCCAAGCTTTCCAACGTTTTGGAGTTTCATGTACTGCACATCTGAGGTACATTTCCAAACACTAGTTGACTCTCTCAGATTGGCCATCAGTCTGTGGATGATAAGTTGTACTTCTCAACAATTTAGTATCAAACAAAGAAAATAATTCCTTCCAAAATGCACTTGTGAAGATCCTATCTCTGTCTGAAACAATAGATTTGGGAAATCCATGCAATTTTACCACATTCTCCATAATTGCTCGGGCAACAGTTTGGGATGTAAAGGGATGCTTTAAGGGAATGAAGTGAGCATATTTTGTTACCCTTCAGACACAGGAAGTCCTTCCACAAAGTCCATTGTCCAATCTTTCCAAGCTCCACAGGGTATAGATAATGGCTGTAAAAGCCCTACAGGGTGTGTATTGGAGTGTTTGGCCTGTTGACACACTTGACATTGTTTCACAAATTGTGCCACATCTGTCTTGAGCCCTTTCCAATAGAATAATTTCTTTATCCTGTGATAAGTTTCTTGAGTCCCTGAATGGCCTCCAATTGCTGTGGAATGTAGAGCAGCAATGATCTTTGTCCTAATGGCTGAGTTTTGAGCAAGCCATACTTATCCTTGTATTTAATGATTCCTTGATGTAGAGAAAATCCTTGCTCATCTGGTGACTTCACCGCCAATCTTGTAAGTATATCTTGAGCCATAGAATCAGTGGTATAGCTGTTTAGCACCTCCTGAACCCAAAGTGGTTGCACTTCTGAAATAGCTTGAATGGCCAATAGGTGGCTATTGGACAATGCATCAGCTACCACATTTTCCTTGCCCTAGCACCTTAAACTGTAATCCCATTAATCTAGTCATGGCTTTTCTTTGCATTTCAAAGTGAAGGTTTTGTTCAGACAAATAGGACAAACTTCTATGGTCAGTTTTGATCACAAACTCCTATCTCTGCAGATATGGCCTCCATCTTTCTACTGCCATGATAAGGGCCAAAAAGTCTTTCTCATATATGGATAGTTTCTGATGAACTGGTCCCAAGGCTTTACTCAAAAATGCTATTGGTTTGTCTCCCTGCATTAACACAGCCCCCAACTCCCACATCACAGGCATCTGGTTCCACAATAAATTATTTATCAAAGTCAGGAAGTCCCAACACTGGTGCTTGGACCATAGCAGTCTTGAGTTGTATAAAAGCTTGGTGTGCTGCTTCAGACCATATAAATTGCTTCTTTTTCAACAAATTAGTCAAAGGTCGATCTAAAATACCATAATGTTCGATGAACTTCCTGCAATAGCCAGTGAGGCCCAAAAAACCCCTTAACTCAGTAACCGTTGTAGGAACTGGCCAATTTACCATTGCACTGGTCTTGCTAGGTCTGTTGCCACACCTTGGTGAGAAATAATATGCCCTAAGCATTCAAGTGACTTCTGAGCAAATGAGCACTTGCTAGCTTCATGACTGCCCCAAGATGGCATGGTAGGTCCCATGGAAGCCCACCACTTTGAAGGTGAGGGTCTCCTTCATGTAGTTGGAAGGAGTCCCAAAAGTGACGGGCAGGTCGATCTGCCCGAGAGGCATCGCCCGTTTCCCCGGCACGATGCCGTGGAACGGCACCTCGCTGGGACGGAGGCGGGAGCGGTCGATCCCCATGACGTCGAGAGTCTCGGCGTAGAGGATGTTGAGGCCGCTGCCCCCATCCATGAGCACCTTGGTGAGGCGCTTTGTGCCGATGATGGGGTCGACGACGAGCGGGTAGCGTCCTGGCTGGAGGACACGCCCCGGGTGGTTGGACAGGTCGAAGGTGATGGTGGATCTCGACCAGTCGAGGAAGGTCGGGGTAGCGGGTTCGGCCGCGTAGACCTCACGGTGTTCCAGCTTCCGGCGGCGCTTGGAGTCGTAAGCCGCCGGCCCGTCGAAGATCATGAAGCAGCCGTCCACGTTGGGGAAGCTGTCTTCCTTCTCTTCGCCGTCCTTCTTCTCCTCTTCGGGCTTCCGCCTCCGGTCGCCCTTCACTGGATTGCCCACAAAGTACCTCTTCATGAGGTTGCATTCCTTGTAGGCATGCTTGCCGGGGAACTCGTGGTTCGAGCACGGTCCCTCGAGCAGCTTGTTGAACAAGCCGGGGGTGCCCTCGGGGGGCAGCTGTCCCCGTTTGCGTTCAGCAACGGCCACGAGGGGAGCCTCGCGCCGCTGCTTGTTCTTCTTCTTCTGCTGGCTGTTGGAGGTGCCCTCGTCGGCGTCCTCCTCCTGCTTCGCCTTGCCCTTGGAACGATCAACGATCGCCCCGACGGCCTCTTCGCCCGAGGCGAAGCTGGTGGCGATGTTGAGGAGCTCCTCCATGGTCCGCGGGCCCCTGTGCCCCAGTTCATGGACCAGGGGCCGGCAGGAAGTTCCTGCCAGGAAGGCTCCGATGATGTCGGCGTCCGTGACGTTGGAGAGCTCGGTCCGCTTCCTGGAGAAGCGCCGGATGTAGTTGCGGAGGGACTCATCCGACCCCTGGCGGCAGCTCCAAAGATCCCAGGAGTTCCGGGGCGTATGTACGTGCCCTGGAAATTTCCCAAGAAGATCTCCTTCAGGTCGTTCCAGTTACAGATCCGACCCGAGGGAATGTGTTCCAGCCAGGCTCGCGCCGAGTCAGCCAGAAACAGCGCGAGATTGCGAATGATGAATAGGTTGTCATCTGCCCCACCGACCTGACATGCAAGCCAGTAGTCGTTGAGCCAAAGTCCGTGGTTCGTCTCCCCGGAGTACTTGGCCACATTCGTGGGCTGCCTGAAGCGCGCTGGGAACGGCGCGTTCAGGATGCATGCGGAGAAGGCCCTGGGCCTCACTGGGTCGGGACTCGGGCTGCGATCTTGTTCGCTATCGTAGCGACCCCCACGGTGGACGTGGTAGCCGCGATTCGCTCCCTCCTCCCTGTCCGCATGGGAACGTCTCCGCGCGTCCAGGGTGTCGCGAGCGTCGCGGACGGGGCCGACACGTCGGTGGACGGACTGGGCTCCGCCTCCTGCGGGCGGTGGTGTCCGTCGAGCGGGCGTGGCCCGGTTCCCCCCGGGGGGAGGCTAGTGGACAGACTCCCCACGCCTCTTGGGAGGCGCAGTGGGCGCTGCCCTGCTGGCATTGTGCCCGCGTCGTCGGGACGCGGAGCTCTCCGCCTGCTGGACGGCGGCACACTCGAGCAGGTTGCGCACCTCTTGGTGCGCTTGACGCTCCTCGGGCGTCGCCGGCTCGGGGAGTCGTCGGAGTAGGGCCGCCGCTGTGGTGATGTTTTGGCTCGCACGGGTGAAGAGCTGAGGGCAATCTTCGTCCTCGCAGATGCGCCGCTGGACGTCGCGCACCCGTTGTCGTGCCCCACCTTCATTGCGGGGGCGCTCGACCTCCTGGTTGGGCGCCGCACGCGCCTCCAGCAGACGTGGCCGCACCGAGACCCTGGTGAGTGTTGGGATACGAGATAGGCTACACTAGCGCAAATCAAAATTTTCTACCGCGTAAACTAGGAAAACTGCCGTATAAGGATCATGGGATTACCACTCGACGCACTGGTGCGGAAGATGTAGATTCGCGTCGATGCAGCGAAGTCGATCAGCGTAGTCGTACATAGTCGATCACGACGACGTCCAACAGCTCCTCAGCAGCTCGTCCACGTGTAGCAAGATCGCCCTCGTGCCGTGGCTCGTCGTCGGCTCGTCGGCGGCTCGTCGTGGCTCGTCGGCGGCTCGTCCAAGTGCTGCAGGCGCAACACCTCCAAGGTATCCACACGTGTAGGGAGGAAGCGTCATAAGCCGGACTGCTAGATCCGTGAGTTGCAACAGGCGAGGGCGTGGGAGGCGCAGCAGATATGTTTTGCCAAAAAGGTGTAAACCCTAGGGCGCCCCCACCCCTCTATTTATAGAGGTTCCTAACGGGCCTCTGGGTCCGAGGCCCATTAGTACTTCTAAACCTAATCCAACTCGGATCACATCTGAATTGGGCTTCCAGCCCCTTAAGTGTGTGACCCTATGGGTTCGGATACGTATAGACATGGCCCGAGTACTCCTACTCGGCCCAATAGTCGGTAGCGACCTCTAGCAAGACGTGCCAACTCCTATACGCACACGAAGATCATATCAGACGAACCATCACAACATTATATACATGCTATTCCCTTTGCCTCACGATATTTGGTCTAGCTTCAAGCCGACCGCTCTTTCTCGATCCTATGATTCGGAATCCCTTTGTAGGTTAACTCTTAACCGTACGTAGCATGGCCATGCATTTTCGGATCCGATCATTCGAGGGCCCCAGAGATATCACTCTCTATAGAGAGGGCAAATCCCATCTGGATTGACCATGTCTCATAGCATGCTTCTTGACAAACTCGAAAGCTACCTTTATAACTACCCTGTTACGGCGTAGCGTTTGACAGCTCCTAAGTAAGTCGATCCACATCTTGAGTACATGCGACAATCTCAGGTCTAAGGACAAAGCGTATATGTTGTTTAAAGAGAGAACTACTTCTCGTGCTGGGTCAGTCCTAGCACATGTCTCCACATGTGCCCACATTATTAGTTCAACATCTCCATGTCCATGACTTGTGAAACATAGTCATCAACTAATACATGTGCTAGTCTAATATTCATGTGTGTCCTCACATGAACTTCGACTAGGGACAACTTTAGAATAACCATACAAGTAAAGGGTTTCACACACAATTCACATAATTGCAAATCAATTCGAGTAGCCTTTAATGAATATTCAAGGAACACAATATAAATCATGAATACAAATGGAATATCATCATCTCTATGATTGCCTCTAGGGCATACCTCCAACAGTCTCCCACTTGCACTAGAGTCAATTTAGAAGGTACTTAATACCTATAGCTCTTACATGCGCATCATGCTTAGCCTGCGGGAGTGGTTTTGTCAATGGATCAGAAATGTTCAGATCCGTGTGTATTTTGCATATCTTGATCTCACCCCGGTTAACGAAGTCTCGAATGAGATGAAATCGCCGCATTACGTGTTTGTTCTTCTGGTGGTTCCTTGGCTCATTTGCTTGCGCAATTGCCCCATTGTTATCACAGTAGAGATTCAATGGGCTGGACACATTCGGGAACACACCAAGCTCAATGAGGAAATTCCTTATCCAAACACCCTCCTTCGCGGCTTCTAAAGCCGCGATGTACTCGGCTTCTGTCGTAGAATCGGCCACCATCTCCTGCTTGGAACTCTTCCAGCTAACAACACCACCATTTAGTGTGAACACAAATCCTGATTGTGACTTTGAATCATCTCTGTCGGTTTGGAAACTAGCATCGGTGTAACCTGTTACAACGAGCTCCTTCTCACCTCCATAGATGAGGAACATATCTTTAGTCCTTCTCAAGTACTTAAGAATGTTTTTCACCGCTGTCCAGTGACTCTCACCTGGATCAGACTGGTGTCTGCTTGTCATACTTAGCGCATATGAAACATCTGAGCGAGTACTTATCATTGCATACATGATAGATCCAATAGCCGAGGCATATGGCACTCTACTCATGCGATCCCGCTCATCAGCAGTCGAAGGACACTGAGTCTTGCTGAGATGTATGCCATGTGACATAGGCAAGAACCCTTTCTTTGCCTCTTCCATGCTGAACCTCTTCAACACTTTGTCAATGTAAGTATCTTGGCTTAATCCTATAAGCCTTCTCGATCTATCTCTATAGATCTTAATGCCCAGAATATATGCCGCTTCCCCTAAGTCCTTCATCAAAAAACTATTTTTCAGTGAAGTCTTTACGGACTCAAGCATAGGAATGTTATTTCCAATCAGCAATATGTCATCCACATATAAGATTATAAATACTACAGAGCTCCCACTAACGTTCTTGTAAACACAAGACTCTTCTTCGTTCTTGGTGAAGTCAAACCCTTTGACCACTTCATCAAAATGAATGTTCCAACTCCTAGATGCTTGCTTCAATCCATAAATGGATCTCTGAAGCTTGGATACCTTTCCAGCATTTTTCAGATCGACAAAACCCTCAGGTTGTATCATATACACGTCCTCAGCTAGGTTTCCATTCAGGAAAGCTGTCCTGACATCCATCTGCCATATCTCATAATCGAAATATGCAGCTATAGCTAGAATGATCCGAATGGACTCAAGCATCACTACGGGCGAGAAGGTCTCGTCATAGTCAACTCCTTGAACTTGTCGAAAACCTTTTCGACAAGTCGTGCTTTATAGATGTGAACATTTCCATCCATGTCTTTTTTCTTCTTATAGATCCACTTGCACTCTATGGCTTTAACACCATCAGGCGGGTCAACCAAGTTCCAAACTTGATTGTCTCCCATGGACTCTATTTCGGATTGCATGGCACTCTGCCATTTTTCGGAGTCTGGGTCCATCATCGCTTCTATATATGTCGCAGGCTCATCATTGTCCAACAATAATATTTCCCGCATTTCGCGGAGCCTTGCCGACCTTCGTGGTTGTGGCGGTGCTTCTCTTGCCATGGGTATCTCAACTTGTTCTACTACGTTAGCATCACTCATTGATTCTTGCCCGATCAGCTCATCTTGAACTTCTTCAAGATGCACTGTCTTTCCACTGTTTTCTCCTTTGAGAAACTCTTTCTCTAGGAAAACCCCGTTCCGAGCGACAAACACTTTGCCCTCTGACCGGTTGTAGAAATAAAGTTTCCTTTGGATATCCCACGAAAATGCACTTATCCGACTTGGGTGTGATCTTGTCCGACTGAAGTTGCTTGACAAACACTTCACATCCCCAAATCTTTAGAAAAGACAAACTGGGAACCTTTCCAGTCCGCATCTCATATGGTGTTTTAACTACGGATTTAGATGGTACCCTATTAAGTGTGAAAGCTGCTGTTTCTAGAGCGTATCCCCAAAATGACAATGGTAGGTCTGACTGGCTCATCATTGATCGAACCATGTCTAAATTACGTTGCTCAGATACATTGTTTCTCTGAGGTGTTCCAGGCGGCATAAGTTGTGGAACAATTACGCAACTCTTTAGATGATTGCTAAACTCGTGGCTCAAATACTCGCCTCCATGATCAGATCGTAAGGCCTTAATTTTCTTGCCACACTGATTTTTCAACTTCATTCTGAAATTCCTTGAACTTTTCAAAGGTTTCAGACTTGTGCCTCATCAGTAGACATAGCCATATCTACTAAAATCATCAGTGAAAGTTATGAAGTATTGGAATCCTCCTCTAGCCGTCATGCTCATTGGTCCGCATACATCGCTATGTACGAGTTCCAACAAGTCTACTGCTCTCTCAGGAAATCCTGTGAAAGGCGTCTTGGTCATCTTACCTAGCAAGCAAGCCTCACATGTCTCGTATGATTCAAAATCAAACAAAGTTAGAAGTCCATCAGAATGGAGCTTCTTCATGCATTTTTCACTTATATGACCCAAACGACAATGCCACAAGTAAGTAGGACTGAAATCATTAGGTCGAGGCCTTTTAGCACTTATGTTACAGACAGGTGAACCATCAAGATTTAAAACAAACAATCCATTCACAATGGGTGCAAAAGCCATAAACATATCATTCTTAGAGATCACACAACCATTGTTTTCACTCGCAAATGAATAACCATCCTTCATCAAGCATGAAGGAGACAAAATATTTCGACTTAAACTAGGAACGAAATAACAATTATTTAACTCCATAATAAATCCTGATGGGAGGTGGAGTTGCATCGTCCCGATGGTCAACGCAGCAACTCTTGCATTGTTGCCCACACGGAAATCAACTTCTCCTTTTTCCACGCTTCTACTTCTTATCATTCACTACATCGAATTGCAAATATGAGCAACTGATCCGGTATCAAATACCCAAGAATTAACAATTGTATCAGCGAGAAATATGTTGTCTATAACATTAATAACAAGCGTACCTGAGGTGGAAGTACTCTTACTTCCGCCATTCTTCAACGAAGCTAGGTACTGCTTGCAATTTCTCTTCCAGTGACCAAGTTCATGACAGTAAAAGCACTCCTTGTCTGGAGCAGGTCCAGGTCCAGCTTTAACCTTGGGCGCTGGCTTAGGCTTGGACGTTCCAGCCTTGCCCTTCTTCTTCCAAGAATTGCCCTTCTTCTTAAAGCTAGGCTTGTTCTGTATAGCCATCACATGGCTGCTACTAGCGCTTTTCTTGATGTCAGCCTCTGCTATTTTAAGCATGCCACACAGCTCATTCAAACCCTTCTCCGTCCCATGCATATGGTAGTTCGAGATGAAGTTCCCATAGCTAGGCGGAAGAGACGAAAGAATGAAATCAGTGGCCAACTCTTGGCCCAGTGGGAAGCCCAGCTTCTCCAACCGTTGAGTGTAACCAACCATTTTGATTACGTGTGGTCCTACTGCTGCGCCTTCTGCTAGCTTGCTCTCCACAAAGGCCTTAGACACATTGAACCTTTCAGTCCTGGCCTGTGTTTGGAACATGTCTCTAAGCGCCACGATCATATCGTGCGCCTCATGGTTTGTTTCGAACTGCATCTGCAGTTCGGGTTCCATGCAAGCAAGCATAAGGTAGCTTACTTCGAGGTTAGCATCACATGCTTTCTTGTAAGCATTCTTACCAGCAGCAAGTGCATCATCAGCAGGTTCTTCTGGTAGTGGGTTGTCTAGAACATCTTCCTTTTTTGACAGCCCTGAGAACAATTCTTAGGTTACGGATCCAATCCGAGTAGTTTGTTCCATTCAACTTGTCCTTCTCAAGGACCGAACGCAAAGCAAACGGTGTAGTGCTAGAACAAAAGTAATGCAAAATACACTAAGACAAACGTATCCATGATAGAGCAAATCACATTAAACTATTTTAACAGAATCTACTCCCACTAAAATCAATATCCCTCTATTGATACTTAGTGATTCAGGATCCACAACTAACAAGTCTACTAGTGAGCTTTAGCATCATCGCTAGCAAACAAGGTAGATCGGTAAGCAACTTTTGCTAATCATATCACATATGACTCTTGTTGTTGGGTGACATCTCCATG
Source organism: Setaria italica (assembly GCF_000263155.2). Classification (NCBI taxonomy): domain Eukaryota; kingdom Viridiplantae; phylum Streptophyta; class Magnoliopsida; order Poales; family Poaceae; genus Setaria; species Setaria italica. The sequence continues at coordinate 27,297,413 of NC_028451.1, read as the reverse complement.
TCTCGGCGCCCAACCTTTATGCCCCAAGGTCCTTAACCGTTAAGATAACCTTGTTAAGCAAACCAACCCTTATGCATGTAAGTGTCCGACACAAACCTGTCTAGTCAAGGAAAACTAGTGGCACCCTAATTTCATAGACCCACCACTAATTGTAAAAGACATGGGATGGTGCAAGTTTTAGTTGGGAGGGCATACTAACTTAAACTTTGTGAGGGATCGTTCTACTTCTAACATCACAGCATGCAGAAAGTACAACATAAACAGAATAGCATTCACACAGTTGTGACACAGTATGGCCCGTTTTCTTATGGTGATCTCCATCTCCACAGAACTTGTTCACCATGGTGATCTCCATCTCCATGTTCCATGTGCGCCATCCTCCTGGTGAAGAATCCTCCAAGAACTAGAACATGCTATTACTCCTAATAGCTAGTAAAGAAGCTAGTAATGAAGATTACATAGTTGCTTGGATCATCATAGATTGGTACGCAGAACATTAAATACATTAAAATGACAACACATATGGCTCCAGCTGTGTTGCTATACGCGCGACACGCAGGTCACGAATGAGTTACACACATGCATCACATACACAAAGGGGCCATACTGATCACAAGATACATACATCCTGCAAAACGGAGTTAAGTGTCCTAATCATTCCAAACTTTGGAGGCCCGAAACTCCATCATGTGTAGCTTTTTCTGTAGATCAATTTTCATATAAAATTCACCCCGATCTGAGATCGTACCGAAAAGTTACGGCTGATTTACCGAAGCACACGCACACGGCAAAATCCTGACCGGTAGTAGATCCAATCTACTATTGCATATCTCATGCGCCTGACGTATGAACCTGGATTTCGATTCGACCAATCACATTGATCTTCGCTCACTACAACTAGAATTACGTGTATCACTTAACTCCGATGGCGGAAACCCGACCGATAGGAGTATGTCGTTACACTACCATTGCAGCAAGAACACGAAACCAGGACATAGATCAAACTGAAAACTCGCATATCTCCATATGCACACATCCCGAATCCAAAACTAAACAGCTACGGCTCTGATACCGCTGTGGGATACGAGGTAGGCTACACTAGCGCAAATCAAAATTTTCTACCGCGTAAACTAGGAAAACTGCCGTATAAGGATCACAGGATTACCACTCAACGCACTGGTGCGGAAGATGTAGATTCACATCGATGCAGCGAAGTTGATCAGCGTAGTCGTACATAGTCGATCACGTCGACATCCAGCAGCTCCTCAGCAGCTCGTCCACGTGCAGCAAGATCGCCCTCGTGCCGTGGCTCGTCGTGGCTCGTCAGCGGCTCGTCCAAGTGCTGCAGGCGCAACACCTCCAAGGTATCCACACGTGCAGGGAGGAAGCATCGCAAGCCGGACTACTAGATCCGTGAGTTGCAACAGGCGAGGCTGTGGGAGGCGCAGCAGCTGTGTTTCGCCAAAAAGGTGTAAACCCTAGGGCGCCCCCACCCCTCTATTTATAGAGGTTCCTAACGGGCCTCTGGGTCTGAGGCCCATTAGTACTTCTAAACCTAATCCAACTCGGATCACATCCAAATTGGGCTTCCAGCCCCTTAAGTGTGTGACCCTATGGGTTCGGATACGTATAGACATGGCCCGAGTACTCCTACTCGGCCCAATAGTCGGTAGCGGCCTCTAGCAAGACGTGCCAACTCCTATACGCACACGAAGATCATATCAGACGAACCATCACAACATTATATACATGCTATTCCCTTTGCCTCACGATATTTGGTCTAGCTTCAAGCCGACCGCTCTTTCTCGATCCTATGATTCGGAATCCCTTTGTAGGTTAACTCTTAACCGTACGTAGCATGGCCATGCATTTTCGGATCCGATCATTCGAGGGGCCCAGAGATATCACTCTCTATCAGAGAGGGGCAAATCCCATCTTGATTGACCATGTCTCATAGCATGCTTCTTGACAAACTTGAAAGCTACCTTTATAACTACCCTATTACGGCGTAGCGTTTGACAGCTCCTAAGTAAGTCGATCCACATCTTGAGTACATGCGACAATCTCAGGTCTAAGGACAAAGCGTATATGTTGTTTAAAGAGAGAACTACTTCTCGTGCTGGGTCAGTCCTAGCACATGTCTCCACATGTGCCCACATTATTAGTTCAACATCTCCATGTCCATGACTTGTGAAACATAGTCATCAACTAATACATGTGCTAGTCTAATATTCATGTGTGTCCTCACATGAACTCCGACTAGGGACAACTTTAGAATAACCATACAAGTAAAGAGTTTCACATACAATTCACATAATTGCAAATCAATTCAACTAGCCTTTAATGGATATTCAAGGAACACAATATAAATCATGGATACAAATGGAATATCATCATATCTATGATTGCCTCTAGGGCATACCTCCAACAGCGAGGGCCCCAGTTGTAGCTACGGCGCGCGGTGGGGGAGTGCGCTGCCTCCGTTCGGTGCCATCATCGTTGGACCCCTCGCAGTGCGCGTCGGCCATGAAGCACTCACGCGAGGGGTGGTGGCTCCTATTTTTGGAGCGAGCGTCGGAGGTTGTCCCCGCCACGCCCACGAACTCGTTGTTCGTGGGTGGCACGATCATGGACCATGCTAGGAGACGCCCGTAGGTCGCCGCGGCGTTGCGCATGCCCAGGGGCCACTCCGCCGAAGGAGGTCCCGTGGTACGCGCCCGGCGGCTCACCACCATTCTGGCAGCGGAGCCACAGGTGACGGGGTGAGCGGACAGGGCAAGGAGAGGGATCAGCTCGATTCTCTCCCCCGTGGCGAGGAAGTCCAAGCTCCCGAAGCAGACGAGGGAGCCGGGAGCAAAGCTGGTGTCGCGGTTGGCCATCCGAAGCCAGCGATGTACGCGCAAGGGTCCCCTACCTGACACGCCAACTGTCGTTGTTGAGATTAGCGGATCAAGACCACGGCTAGTGAATTTGTTTTATGCGCGTAAGGCTTGGATGGTTGCGTGAGATGACACGGGGTTAGACTGGTTCGGGCAGGAATAGCCCTACGTCCAGTATGAGGAGCTGCTCGTGTTACTCACGCGAGGTCTGTAGTAGGGGTTACAAACAGGCGAGAGAGGGAGCTGGTCCCAAGTCTCTAGGGTGTGCACTGATGCTCGAGAGGAGAGGGTGTGAATTCTGTTGGCCTGAGAGTCATCCTTACCTTGGGCCCCCTGGTTCTCCTTTTATAGCGCAAGGAGGGCACAGGGGTGATAGGTGAGCCAAGCGTCTAGAGAAGTAAAAGAGATAAGCTAAGTAGAGTAAAATGCAGGGTAAAGGACCGAGTTCCGGGGGCGCCGCCTTCCTCTCCGGGCTTTGTCTCCCGTCAGCATGGCTGCCGGAGGGGGGCGGCTGCCGTTGGATCCTGTCGAGGATCTTCCAGTCGACCGTCGTCGCCAAGCATGATGACGATGTCCGGCCGCCGTCACTGTGCATATCGTGGGGGACGTCCGACTTCTGTAGTCCTGCGTGCTGATCAGGAGGCGCGGCCGTCATATCTTTGCCGCTGGACCGTGCGCAGAACCAGGCGGCGCTTCCTCCTGTGCCGGGGGACACGGGTAATGAGCGCCCTATGGCAAGCAGGGGAGGCCGTGGACTAGGACGGTGCTGCTGTAGCCTGTGTGGTCATGGCTACAGTGTTTTGCCCGAGTACTGTGGCGAATCACGTCGAGGGACGCGGGCGCCTTTCTGCGCGCCAGAGCCGCTTCACAGTAATGGTGAGGTTGGTGGGGGCCCACAAGATCCACGTCCTCGTCCGCAGGTTTGGGCCCGAGGCGGATCCTTATCTTGTGGACCCAGATGAGTCCGACCTCCTGCGCTCTGGGTCGGGCGAGGCGGAGCCTTGCGACGAGGGGTCGGGCGTGTCCGACCCTAGGACCGTGGGTGGGGCGAGGCGGAGTGGAATGCTCCTTGTCCACGCCGGATCGCGCGGAGGTCACTGTTGCCGCAGATGGGCCCGGATGCTTATGTTCTGTGTTTAGGGGCATTAGGAGGTCGTTAATATTTCCCCCCAACAGGTACAGCGGGTATCGCTGAGGATAACCCGTCTCTGATACCAACTGTCATGTCCTTGACTGCCGGTGATCACCGGAGACGTGAGGGGACAGCAAGGAATCGGAAACGGGGGCTTTGGGAATCACGGAGGTAAGTTTCCTCGCGAGTCTCTGTTTTGTTTCTTTTCTCAATGAAGTTGTTCGTCTGTTGCCCGACTTAGTACAGTAAGTACACAGCTTCCCTCTCACTCACTGAACGGCTGGGCCCACAAGCGGCGCCCTCCCACACACACACGCTACACACACTACTCAGCTACCGCAGAGACACACTCCTGTGATGCGTCGGCACTGCCGGGCGCGACATGGCGGTGGGGAGGCGGGAGAAGCCGCGGGCGCACAGGATTGGGAAGACGAGGAAAATGCTTGGGGAGGAAACGAGCCGTCCGGCCCAACGCGAAAACCAGCGATTTCGTCCGTCTTGGAACAGGAGCCGATGTGGTGCTGTGCATGCGACACAGTTTATCCAGTTTTTCCCTTCTCTCCTCGTTTACTTCCTTTCCCATCAGATTTTTGCCCAGGTGGAACCATAATAAATTCTACTAACACTAGATGATGTGGAGGGTTAGAACTGCCCCCGTATTCTCTTCCACGTGCGGGAACTATGTGGGTTGATTTATCATTTGCTTTTGCACATGAACAAAGTGAGGTTTACATATGAATGAATAATTTCCTATTCATATGTAAACCCCGCTTAAAAAAATCTCGCTGGCTGATCAACTGCACACATGAACTACTACTATAATTTGTATCATAACTTAAGTTTGCTACTCCCATTGTTCCAAATTGCAGGTCGTTTTGATTTTTAGATGCATAATTTTTTTCTATGCACTTAGATATGGTGTATGTTTAGATGCATAATAATATCTATGAATCTAAAAAAACTAAAATGACCTACAATTTGAAACGGAGAGAGCACTAGATATTGTTCCAAGCAATTAATTAGTTTTCCCCTGAAAGTTGGCCCATGGAAATTCTGAGGAAATGGTCCAGCCTACGGGGATCTAGCTAGCACTTCATGTAAGGACCCAAATCTAATTATTTTATCCACTAAGAGCTTGGGGCTCTTTGCCTCCCTCTCCCATCCGTATAAAGGAATCTAATAACTTGAGCTGCGTTGGGGTTGCATAAACCTGGAAGATATTCATAACAGCAACTGGGTTCTGAAAAATCAGCTTGACAAAGGCAAAACTATTTGAAAACGTTTGCAAAAATGAAATCGTCAAAGTCCACGTCAACAGAAAGAGAGGCAAAAACAGCTCCCTCGTGACCATGGAAAAACAACATGACGGCGAAATGGGCCGGTGCAGATACAGACGCTAACTGGGTTTGCTAATTGCTATTATCCGTTCAGATGTTCCTTAGTTTTAGGTCCTGTTTGGAATGGTATGTTTTTTCATTTTGGTCCTTTTTGTGTAAGTTTTTTACATTTGGACCCCTAGGGGAAAGATTTACAAAAATGGACTCCCGGCATGACGCCATACTACTTAGCGCGGTATGTGAATACCACGGTGCCATGGTACGCAGCACCGTAATCTGCTGCGTAAGCACCAGGGTGGCCACCATTGTGATAGAACGGCGCCAAAGGTCACGACGCCGTGCTATGTAGGAATGATGCTAAGTATCGTGGCGCCGTTCCAACACCTTATCCACACGCTCAGCTTCCAGCCCACCGCCGCCTCCCACCTCTCTCCCTGTTCGTTTGAACAGAGAGGCAAACGCCTCTCTCCCTCTCTCCTACCTCACTTTCGGCGATTTGGGAGGCTTTTGGCACCGGTCCTGTGCAGATCCGGAGTGAGCAAGGCAATCTCCCTCCCTCTGCTTTTTGGTCCGTGGGATTTGCTTCGTGTAGCCGCATTTCGTGAATTTCCTGAATGAAACCCTAGGGTAAAATTGTTTGATTCCTCTCGATTTAGATTTAAATGTAGGCTTTAGATGGTTTTGGTAGTGGTGATGCATGTCCAGCTTCATTTTTCTTTACATTTGCTAAGGTAAAAAGGGGAATGTGCTATTGCTTTGTATAGTGCTTATGTGTACTGTTAGTAGATGTTGGTATTGTTTTGAAGTTGACCGAGAAATGCATAGATGGAGGAATAAGTTAAATACTATGTAGTTATTTTGTATTGGTTAGATGCTTTATTATTTGCAAGTCAAGTAATTCTTTTGGATGCAAATTTGGAATGATAGTTCTTGGTTTTTTTTGACTTGATGGATAAACTAGTGGCCGTATATTATGGTGGGACAGTGAAGAGGAATGAGATAGGCGGTTTTGATTTTGAGAAAATGGTTGAATTGCCCTTGCTATTTAGTGCTAGACCAACATTCAGTGGCATTATGGATCAGTTGAAAGAGAGGTTGAGGTGGACCGGTCACGGTGTTGATGCCATATTGCAAGGTGTGATTGATGTTGGGTCCTCAAAGGGTCTACGCATAAAGAGGTTGATCTCCATTGGTAATAAAGATGAGTGGAATAATTATGTCAGTTGTGTTGTAGAGCGAGGTTAGAGCATTGGATGTGTTTGTGCAGAAGGTGTCGAGGCAGCCATCTCCTCCTAGGTTTTCATTGGACCTAAACAATTCACCGATAGTAGGGTCACCTTTGCAAGAAGCTGTTGAGGTCCATGTGGTTCCTTCTGCCCCTACGGAGGTTGCATTGACTCAAGACCTGGAGTCCGCTGATGATGATAGTGGATGTGGTGGGTTTGCTGATGTTGGGCATGATGACTCACGTCTAGATGCTATTGAAGTCCCAGCATGTGGCATTGCTTGTGAGGCCTCCAACTGTGTGGGTGTTCGTGTGAGTGGTGATGATGATACTTATGAGGCTACGAGGGCAGGTAGGGCCGGAGCCAGGAATTAGGGGGGGGCAAAGACGATTGACAAATTGTTTTGTCACTAGCTCGGCCATAGAAGCAGTAGCAAATTAGGAAGTGATTGCCCGAGTTGCCAAGGCCCATATGCGTGTGCTCTGTAGCTACTTTTGGCCATCAGTAATTAGCAATTCATCATTGTCATGCACTAATAAGTATACAGGATAAAACAATCTTTGTGATGTTAGGGGGGCCATGACCCCTGCTGGCCACCCCTAGCTCCGCCACTGAGGGCAAGTGATTCTTATGATCACCGTGATGTTCCTCCTTTGTCGCCTAGCACCATTCAGATTCTCCAGAGGTTGTTTCCAAACAATAGGCTAGTAGGGAGGGTTGAGTTAATCCCTGACCAAGTAGAGACCAAAGGGCAGTACTATGCTAGGCACACAGAGGCTTGAGAGGCGGCACGTCTAGCAAGAGCGACGTGTCCGCTAACAATAGATCCATTTGAAGGGCAAAGAAGATGAACTTAAGAGGTGGCACGAGCAGTTAAGTGAGCGAGAGATAGCACTAAAGATTCAGGAGGAAGAATTCCAAGCTTGTGAGGCACAACTACGAAAGGAAGTAGAGAAACAAAAGAACCTGTACAAGGAAGCTGGTGTTGATGGTAGTTAGCATACCAATTTATGAACTGCAAGCACACAGATCAGGTGTAGCTTTTTCCTTAGAGGTTCCCTCAAGGTTTATCAATCCACGGAACAAGGGATTTGCATGCTTAACTGAGCACTAATCTATGAAACCAAAAGCTCTTTGTATTGAATAGGATTATACTAACAAAAGAACTAAACAGTCTAGATCAAAGCACATGAGAGTAAAGAGTGTGAACAAGATAGATAAAACGTTTGTCTAGAGATCTAGGATCACTTGTAGATGCAATCATCATGCATGAAAGGACTCGATCTAAGTGTTATCGTGAGTAGATGTGAACTATACCTGATACTTTCCCTCTCGCATACTGTCACTACACAAGGATATTCAACTATTGAATAATAAGCAACCCAAAGTAAACATACAACGTTGGTGATGAAAAAAACTTACCATTTCTGGGAACCATTTGAGGGACCCAGAAATGACCGTGCCGAGGGTCCATTTGTGGAACGTTTCCGCCGGGCTCCAAATATAAAAAACTTACCGAAAAGGGGCCAAAATGAAAAAAAAATATACGTTGGAATGGAGGTTTGTCAAAGGAATTTCACATGGATCTCATTCCTCCATTTTGATGATGTTATACGGCGTTTGGAATGGAGGATTGCATCTTTCCTTTCCTACGGAAAGGTTTGCCTCCCTTAACAAAACATAGGAAAATAAACATCCAGTCAGAGTTCAATTTTTCACTGAAGCCCGAGGTGCGCGAGAGCGTGAGAGGAGAGAGAGAGAGAGCACGAGCCATTGCCATGGTGTGAAAAGCAGGATGGAGCTGATGAAGTCCATGGACGGGGTCGCTCGAGCTTGGTTCGGCATCATTGCCGCCCTACTCCAGCAGCGTGACGCTACCTCTCTGCTGCCTGCCACGACTAGTCAACGACCTCCTAGATCCCTGCGCTCAATCTGTGGTGCGCTGCCTCCTCAGCAATGGAATCATGGAAGAGAAAAGAGGGCATGAGGCTACGACGGGACTCGTCGAGAGCAAAAACGATGAGGATGACTGGATGAGATCGATAACCATATGAGAGGACAAGGCATTCCGTGGCTGGCTGGATTGACACCATAAACATGGGTCCCACATGTAGGTGATCTAGCGTAGACAATATGGTCCATGTAATTACACGTGCACATGTTAATTGATTTAATCCTGCCATTATTATTATTATTATTATTATTATTATTATTATTATTATTATTATTATTATTATTATTATTATTATTATTTTATTCTTATAATTTTGTGATTCCTGTTTTATGGATTCCTGCGTTCCAAACAACTCATCATTTTATTTCCTGTGTTTTCCAATCTCTATTTTGAAACTCTACAACTATCCTTTTCCTACGTTTTTAGTCTTTTTTTCCATCTCTCTCTTGTTTTCTTCTTTTTTCTTTGTGTGCGTACTATATATGTTAGACTAGTTCCTAGCTAGTATCCTTATTAATGAATATGCGGTCGACCGCTCGCCATGTTATTACCACCTGTCGACACGCTGTCTAGATGCTTCACGTGATGGGTCCCACAAGCGACGACATCCCCCACACGGTCCTGGTGACGGCCATTCCCATTTCCTTTTTCTTTCCCATCTTTCTTCCTCAGATTCGGCGGAGCGGCCATGTGCCGACATCCCAAACGAGGGTGGTGAGCTCCTTGGGCAGCAAGCTCCTCAAGAAGTGGTTGCGAGGAGGAGCAGTGGCACGGCAAGTGTTAGTCTGCGAGGAGAAATAACAATGGCCCATGGGGAAAAGCAACGGTGAGGCAAGTGTGCGCAAAACTAAATCAGTAGTCGACTGGAAGTTTCCAACCTCACGGTTGATTTGTGTCGTGCACATGGGTCCCACCAGCCGTTGCATTCGCTTTCCACCTTCTCTCTCCTGCAGTCATGCTCCGCCTTCTCATTTCCTCCTCCCTCTCTCGTCTCCAATCTAGAGCAGCTCTGTGCGGGATCGAGGCGGGCTGCCGACGGCGGAGCTCCAAACGGAAGTGCTTGGCGTGGAGCTCGAGCTCTCGGCGCGCGCGTGCTAGCGGGGCTCACAGATTGATGGGCCTAGCCCTAGCTAGCGGCGGTGGGGCTCGACAAGCTCCCCCACACGGGCAGGAGTGGTGTTGCGAGCTCCCCACGTGAGGACGACAGCCAGAGCGGGCCGGAGGGGCACACGAGTTCCCACCCGCGGGCGCCCATGGTGAAGCGGCGAGGCTACACCCGCGAGCTGCGGCAAGGTGCAGGCGGGGCTCGGCGGGGAGCTCTGAAGTGTTCCCACATCAGCGAAGACTAAATGTGATACAAATATCAGTCCCAGGAGGCTGATAACACATTTATTCAATAGATGGTTCAAAAATCGTACAACTCCCGAAGGAGCAGGCGGGCAAGCCACACCCAAAGGAGAAACAAACCAACAACAATACAGATCCAAGTTGCAGTCCAGTCGGACTCTGGGCTGCAATCGGAACTAAGCGACAGTGGAAGCATTCTGCAAAGGCCAACACCACAGGCAGCGTTGGGTGCGGAAGCGACCTCCTACTCGAAATACTCAGCGACGAAGTCCGGGTCTTCCTCTGGATCAACAAAATAAGGGTGAGTACAAAAGTACTCAACAAGTCCAACCCCACCCACGGAGGGGGATACAATCAAGAATATGCACAGGATATATCAAGGATAAGGCTAAGGTTCATTTGCAACAAAGCTAGGTTTTTCAACACATGCAAGGGTTCATTTTCGAAAGGGTTTTCACAAAGCATTTTCTTTAGTAACCGAATCATTAAGCGGGGTTGATCCTATACATGCCCTACAAGGCTAAGGATAGTGCACATATATATGCATTAGATTATGTCGATAGGTTTTTAGGAATGATATTAATTATAGTTTGCATGTCTGAATGAGATGGTTTGTATGTCTGTCGTCATAGTTTGTAAGACTTAATAAATGATGAATTTAAAAAATAATAAAATCGAATGAGCACTAAGTTTTACAGTCAACATTTTATAGCGTATATATAGTCAACCCTAAGTTTACTCCATTTATTATGCTGAAAAATAATAAAATAAAAGACATTGTGTGCGGGAAAGGAAACTGTTGGAGGTGGATTATTTCAGCTCCCGCCATTTTGTCAACTTTAGTTCCGGTTGGAAGCCATACCCGGTACTAAATGGAGCCATTTAGTACCGGGCAAAGGCCAAATTTCAACTCCTGCTATTTTAGCAACTTTAGTATCGGTTAGAAACCCTGCCCGGTACTAAATGGAGCAATTTAGTACTAGGCAAAGGCTATAACTGGTACTAAATGCTGTACCTACAAATACTTCATCTTCTCCAAACACTTAACAGTTTCCAACAAGCCGCAGTTCCTCCCTCCATCCCGCGCCTCGCCCCATCCCCAACACCGTCTCCCCCATCCCCATGGTCCCTCCCCGCCGATCCCATCCTCGGGCCTCAGCTTCATCACCCGCTGCCACCGCGCCAGCCCCGTCCCCACTGCTATCGCCTCCATCCCTGCAGCGACTCCACGCCAGCCCCGTCTCCCAGCCCCGTCCCCCAGCCCTGGCTTCATCGCCCACCGCCGCTGCGTCAGCCTCGGCCCCATCCCCATCCCTGTCGCCATCGTTGTCGCCTCCGTCCCTGCGGCGCCTACCCACCAGCCCCAGCTTCGTCGTCCACCGCCGCCACGCCGGCCCCGTCCCTATCCGAGTCGCTGTTACCGTCGCCTCCACGCAGGCCCCATCCCCCATCCTCGGTTCCATCACCGACCGCCGCCACGCCAGCCCCATCCCCGTCCCTGTCGCCGTCACCTCTGTCCCCCAGCCCCGGCTCCGTCACCCACCACGCCGCCTCTTCCCGGTTGTTTTTTTTCCTTTTTTTCAAGTAAATTCATTAAGGAAATTGTTACCTTTTATATTTTTATTCCATGCAATTGCAATATGATAATAAATATGTTTCAATTAATTATCATAATGCACATGAGATCTAAACCAACAATTGTAAATTTATTCCATTATTTTGGATAATCTTTTATTCTTAGCATTTCATGAATTATGATGTTTTACGATGTAATTACTATTGAAGTTGATGTTTGTGGAATAATGTATCTTATTACAATTTTATTTGGATAGTTTGGGTTCAGTGGAAGTTCTTTTCGTTGTGGTTGTGGTGGCCGTGGAGGTGGCAGGGGACACTACATGTTCGAGGAGTCTCCATTGGCTCATCCTCGAGGAATTCACTTTTTCCCTAATCGCATCATTCATTTGCCAGAAGGCGATCGAAGCAGAGGAGCAGTTCCTCACATAGAAATATTCTTTCCTTCTTGTAATTGATTTTTTACTACACATGAATAATTTCTTAATTTACTTACATACAATGTAACTTATCGACCCTATTAGACGGCTCAAAGATGTTGTCAAAGCTATAGGTGGTACTTCTCCTTTAGTGCAAACAGAAGTTTTTGGTGAACCTTTTTTTTAAAAGAGTACATATCTCTTTTCAAGTACCTAATGTCACCAAGAGAGGTCATCCTGATGGTTTTAATTGCTGCATGGGGTCAAGTAGCACCACATAAGGTTACTTTTGATAGGATCGTCGTGGAGACCTACCTACAACAGCTTAAGGATCATAGGTACTTTATACTAGACTTGTCATATTTTCGAATAAAGCAGCTCGAGGAGGGAGAAAGCAATGTGATTGTGACTACCGAGAGGCTTTGTCGACTGAATTAACGTGACATAGTATGGAACATTCTTTTATCATTCTAATAATTCTTTAGTTATCTTACATATTTTAACTTTCATGATGTTTTAGGATCTCTTTGGTACTACCATTGCGTCAATGAGCTTTCATGCGATTCTGCCTCATGTCTTGGATTGGTTGAATTTGAGTTACATGGGTGGAAACCCGATATGCGCCAGAGATTTCAAGCTCCAGACTCATCTCACTTACTACAGGCCACATCTATTTACCTCTCCATTGTTCAAAATTTATGGTGGTGTATTTGACTATCCATGTGAAGCGACAGAGAGTGCACTCATCCATGCTCTAACTTATTTTGATGAAATTATAGGCTTTACGATTGGAGACTTTGAATATATTCCATATCTAAGGAAGCGAAGCAGAGTAGTATGAAATATGAATTGATGCATGGATGTACCTTACCCTTTTTCTTGTGGATTTGAACTTGTTCTCTCTAAGATCTTAAGTATTGATGTATATATTTCATTGCATATAGAAAGGCAAAAAAAGGAAAAGGAATAACATTTAGTACCGGTTAACCGATACTAAACTGCCATCCGCAACAGCGTAACATGGCTCGCACTTTAATACCGATTGGTGTCACCGACTAGTATTAAATGGCGCATTTAGTACCGGTTGAGCTGACTGATACTAAATGGTGTGGCATTTAGTACCAAACTAGTAGTACCGGGCGGGCGCGTGGTGCTAAAGAGGGTTATTGACCGGTACTAGAGGCCCAACGGTGATTGTGTATTTTAAATTTTAATTAGTAGAACCATGAAGCTTTCTAGATCTTTCAATATTAATGAGCTTAGCTATGCATTGACCCGTTGAAGTGGGATGGTAGTTAGGGCTTCACTACTTGCAAGCTATAGGGAATAATGGTTGACAACTTGTTATCAGTAGGCAGAATGGTCAAACCCTGAGCAAAGATGAATAAATGGATCGAATTTGGGTGAGTGTAGGCTTGGTTTAGTCGATTGAAGAACATGTCTGTTGCTTTGACTTTGGGCACCTTTTTCCATACAAACCACATGTAAGCTAAGCATCATAAGCTTCATCTTTCGAATTGGCACCCTCTCGGACCATGTCGGTACTGAATGTGATAAAAGTATATCTTCCATGTCAAACATATGGATCAAACTTAAGTTTGAACTAAACACATGTCAACACACATGGAGATGCAATGAAAAAGAAAATAAAACCACGATTGTGGATAGCGAATCAAATAGATTAGTTTCTACTAATGACAAGAGAATATCTATGTGAGTATTGTGTTAATTAAAATGTGAACAAACGTACCTGTGCGAGAGGAAGATAAATAATTTTGATTATATGTGGATTTCATATTTATTCATGAAGATCCTAACAATTATATGCCTCTTAAAATTGATGGACTGATTTTCCTTAATTTAGGACTTTTGATTATCGTTAACTTTTGATTACAATTTACATTGAAACGTGAAAAATCAAAAATCATATACCTTGATTTGAGTAAAAATATACTATACCGTTTGCTACTATATATTCTTCGGTTTTATAATTTTTTGACAATAGAAGTTGGTGGGCAAAGTTAATTATGTTCTTTCTCCACCTACAAAATGGTATGGAACAAAATAGACTTTTTCTAAAATGTGAATTTCGTGAAAGGACATCTAGCCTAATGGTTAGAGCACTTGTGTAGCATCAAACAGATCCAGATTCGACTCCCCGTGGGAGCGAATTAAACGGGTCTGGAATAAAAAAAAACTATAAAAAATAGGTTGGAACTTCCTGGCTTCGATCAAAAGAAATGCAAACTTCCATTTCCTTATGATGAAAATAATGTAAAGGATCGTCATGGTGAACAAAGATTCCGCACTGTGTCAGAAACCAGCAAAGCGCTAAAGTCTAAACAGATAACGGAAGAACATGGTACGGCGATATATATTTTTAATAAACACAGCCGGAGACTTTGAAAAAAAAAATTGAACAGGACAGGAGACTTTGAGAGGAAAAATGCACAAAAGGTAAAGCTAGCACTCATCCAATTTCAACTGCGGTGGGGTGTGTAGCAGTGAATCTTGTGATCCTCCATTGTCCATGTATAAAAAATATTCGTCCCAAACCGCCGGCTGCCACGAGGCTATCTCCCCTTTCGCCTCACGTCTCTTCTGTTTTCTCACTTTCGTTCAGCTTCAACTTTTCCAAGAACACAAGGGACCTGGCAGCACTCTGTCATAAACCAGCAAAGCGCTAAACACCTAGCAAAGAACATACAGCGATATTTTCTTAATAAACACAACCGGAGACTTTTTTTTATAAAAATGAACACGACTGCAGACTTTGAGCCTCATCAAGCCACAGAGATGCTAACAAAAGGCAAAGCTACTAGCCAGTAGCCATCATCCAGGTCCAAATGCCATGGGGTGTGTTCCACTGGATCTTTCCATCCTCCATAAAACATTCTTCAATTCCCAAACCGCCAACAATGGCTACCGCGAGCTCTCTCCCCTTTCACCTCATGTTCCTCCATCTTTGCTGTTTCTTCATCCTGTGCATGGACGTCCCTTCTGCTTCATCACTTTCATTCAGCTTCAACTTTTCCGAGACCACAAGGGACCCTTGCAACGACGAACTTGTGTGCGAGGGCGATTCGATCTTCTCAAACTCCACAATCGAGCTGACAAGAAGAATTCATGTAGCGAACAGCTATGATGGGCAAGGCCGGGTGTGGTACGGGACTCCGGTGATATTGTGGAATCCCGTCACCGGTGAGGTAGCAAGCTTCATCACCGCCTTCTCCTTTAAGATCACGCTGGCTGCGAATAGCACCAAATGGGCTGACGGGATGGCCTTCTTCCTCGCGCATTACTACTCGAACAACAGCGTCCTGGCACCGGGGTCGGGGGCGGCCACCTCGGCCTCTTCACCTTCAACAACCACTTCAACGCGACAGGTGATGGTCGGGTCGTTGCCGTAGAGTTGGACACGTTCCTTAATGTAGGGTGGGACACCAGCGACCAGCACGTCGGCGTCGACGTCAACTCTCTCAAGTCGGAGGCGTCCACGGACACGGCCTCGCCGGGATTCAAGAACCGGACACCCGATTCCGCCATGACCGCCACGGTCCACTACGACAACTGGACCAAGTTGTTTGCCGTCGTCGATCTCCAAATCGACGCCACCTTGTACCATGTCAACACGACCGTTGACCTTAAACGGAACCTGCCGGACACGGTGGCCGCTGGCTTCTCTGCGTCGACCGGCTACGGCAACGAGCTGCACCAGCTACTGTCATGGTCCTTCAACTCGACGCTTGAGAATACCGTGGAAGAACCTTCGACCAAGTCGCTACTCATCAAGGTACTTGTCCCTACACTCGTTGTGTTGGCCTCGGCGATTGTGGGTATCCTTCTATGGTTTTGCCAGAAACTAAGAAGGATGGGCCAGCCAAAAGCCGCGGCAGCAAGTCACAGTGACGCCGAAGTGTTATACTGTGATGAGGCTGAGTTTGAGAAAGGGCTAGCGGGGCCAAGGCGGTATCTCTACCGTGAGCTTACGACCGCAACAGGCGACTTCGCAGAGGAGAATCTCCTTGGGCGAGGAGGTTTCGGAAGCGTGTACAAGGGACACGTCATGACAAGCTTCGACGAGGGCCAGGATGTAGCCATCAAGAAGTTCTCCTTGGAGTCATCTCAGGGGAGGAAAGAGTTTGAGGCTGAGGTGATGATCATAAGCCGGTTGAGGCACCGCAACCTCGTGCAGCTGTTGGGCTGGCGCGACAGCCCCAAAGGGCTCTTTCTCGTCTACGAGCTCGTGCCACAAGGAAGTCTAGACAAACACATCCATAACAACCAGAGGAGGTTAACTTGGCATGAGAGGTAAGGTTCACCACCTGATCTGGTTTCCTTTGAACATTTCCTCTGCTCCGAATTACTTCGTTTTATTTAATCTGCCTTTCATACTATGTATCTCCCTTTCAACATGTTTTATTTAAAGATTTGTTGACTTCTCTAAAAAACTACACGTACCTTTCTTTTTCTTTTCTTTTTTTAACGAACCGCATAAGATAGTGCATGTTTCATTGATATAGCAGAAAAATACAAGACTACGGCCTTAGGAGGCCATAACCAATAACCAGGAAAAGAAAAGAAAAGAAAAGAAAAATAAAAAAGACTCGTCCGGTTGAATTAGGATATCAACGCAGGTAACCATTCAATTCAACCGCCACACCCGACCGGTGGGACGTCAACGCGGCCTCACCACTTCACTCACCACGGTAGCAGAACCGAAGCCTTTAGCACTGCACCCACCAACTTTCATGCTCATGTATTCGCCGAAACCTCCGGCGTGGCCATGCGTCAACAGGGAACCGAAAGAGAAGACTACATTGCACCGAGAAGGCCACCGCCATGCAGGATCCTCCATTGTAGTGACGCTGCAACACCACACTCCACCTGATAAAGTGATACCACCGAATCCGGACCTCTCGCAGGCTGCCACGCAGTCGCCACCGCAATAATACAATGCAAGGGGGCCTCACCACATCCGCTGTTGGACTCCACCTTGCTCTCATCACCTCGATGAAAAACACTGTGCGTGGGAGCCTCGCCACGCCCGCCACAGTACTCCTCGTCACGGATCCGTTTTTTTGTTACCGTCATAGTAGTGAGCAATGTTGCCCCACTCTACAAGATCTCCATCGATCAGCCTGGCCGCCGCCGCAGGTCGACATCGCCTCGTTGCTTCACCCGCGCAAAAACCTCCACCGCCATGTTAGCAAGCCAAAGAAGTCGCTTGCGCTGTTTTACGACGATATACCGCACCAGGTAGTCCAGCAAAGTTGAGCTACCCACCACGATCCGCTGCAAGCCTAGCTATACCATGATGCCATTGCCGCAAGCGCCATCCTCCGACGCCGTCCCGTGCCATACTGACCGTTGCCGAGCAATGCCAGTCGCCGCGGTCCGTTGCAAGCAGCCGAAAAACCAACACCCATGCAACAACCCCTGGCCGCCACCATAACTGCAATCGCCTTCATGTGACCTCGGCAACACCCGTTCAATTGTCACGCGGTGGAATTGCCGCGACCAGCTGCAGCCGCCCATGACCAATGGACCAGCAATGCCATAAACCGAGATGGGTCTCTATAGACGACGCCTCCAGGGAGGGCACGACGCCAATGGCACCGCCGTTGCTCGTCCAAGATCTGGACAGGGTTTTCACCTTGAGGACCCCGTGCATCAGGGTTGTGTCTTAGACATGATGCCCCCCATGGGGAGAACGATGCCCTAGGCCGCCGCCGTCATCTCGACTAGCAAGATGCCGACGAGAGCTTTCGCTCGGAGCATCCCAACCCCCGCAACACGCTCATGGTTTAGCACTCCTGGACCACAGTCACTGCAGCCCATCTGAGGCGGTGTCGTTGCCGCTCCTCCACGTACCACGCTGCCATACCTCCACCTCCACTCGTTTTCCGCTACGCCTCCACGCACCCTGCCGCCGTACGCCACTCCTTGCATGCGGCCACCGCCGCATCACCTCACCATCACGCGTCGTCGGGCGTCTCCTCGAGGTGTCGCCATCTTATTCATGCGTCACCGCGCGCAGCCTCCTCCACGCCGCGCAATCCCTCACCAGCGCCCAGCCGCCTCCCTCTCCTGTCACTACCTCCGGAACTCCTCAGCTGAGGAGAAGGTGGCCCGCCCACGCCTTCAGCACCACCTTAGTGCCACCATTGCGCCCTTGCGCCAGGCATCCCTACCATGCCTCCATGGCATTACTGACACGCCTTGCGCAGACCACTCCTACCCGCGACACCACGCCGCCACCGTTGAGGATACACCTTCATCCACTGCCGACGCCTCCACCGCGTTGGGACACACGGGGCCGCATCTGCCACGGCCAGCTCTCCACTTGCCCCTGTCCGGGCTGGCACCGCGCGGTATGTCATGCCCCCACTGGCTGTCGCCCTCCTCACACGCCGTCGAAACGTCGCCAGCAGCCGCTGCCACTGCCTCGGGTCGCTCTGATTGCCCAGCCGCCGGATCCGGCCGGCACCGGGCTGGATCTGTGGCCGGTGCTCGAGGGCGGTCCTCCTCCTCGGTCGCCACGCTGTGGAGCGTGTGGATCCACGTGGCCGCGGGGTGCGGGAGCGGCCACCGAAGAACTCGCGCTGGTCGACGTTGACACAGGGCACGGCACGCCAGAGGTGCCTCCACCGCCGCAACAGCGCGCTCGACTGCACCACTAGGACTCCTCCTCACGCCCAATCGTTGCTGACCGCTGCCGTCGACCCTCGGGGGCTTGGTGGCCGCGCTCGACCACATCCGCTGGGGGAAGGGGAAGGGGCCCTGCTGCCCTCATCGCGAGCCACACGGTTTCCAGCGACCCGCTCAGGCGGCGGTGCGGCCGGGGCGGTTGTCAGTGGAGGGGCGGCGGCGAGGTGTCAGTGATCGCCCAAGTCGCCCGCGCGGGGGCGATGCGAGCCCTTAGGAAAAAAAAATGAAGAAGTCCTACTTAAGACAAGTTTGCATGTACCTTTCCAGCCACTTGTTGGTAGACCAAAACATTTAGCTCTTCTGAATCATCTGCTTGTTAATGATCTGTGGTCTAATTTCTAAATCTCTCATCTCAAATACTCCCACCATTCATTTTTTGTCATTTTTAATAGGTACAATATCATTTTGGGGTTGGCGTCAGCGCTGCGCTACATGCACCTGGAATGGGAGCAATGCGTCGTGCACGGCGACATCAAGCCGAGCAACATCATGCTCGACTCGTCCTACAATACCAAGCTGGAGACTTGGGGGCTTGGGGCTCGCGCGGCTCGTCGACCACGGCACCGGTCCGCGAACCACGCAGCTTGTCAAAGGCACCGTGGGATACATCGACCCGGAGTTCATCTACACTAACCGCCGGAGCGCCGAGTCGGACGTCTACAGCTTCGGCATCGTCCTGCTCGAGATCGTCTCCGGCCGGCGGCCCCTTGACAGGTGGGACCCGTCCTTCGAGCTTCCCAGGTGGGTGCGGAGCCTCTACAGCCAGGGCGCCACGCTCGACGCGGCGGACGCGCGGCTGCGGCCATGCGACGACGACGCCGGCGAGCGGCGCCAGATGGAGCGCGCCCTGGTGATGGGGCTCTGGTGCGCGCAGCACGACCCGGCGGGGCGCCCCTCCATCGCGCAGGCCATGCACACGCTGCAGTCGGAGGACGCGACGGCCCTGCCCAAGCTCGCGGCGCACATGTACAGGGCGGCTGAGGCGGCACCGGCGGGCTTCGACGTGGCCGAGAGCGGCGGCTTCGTGAGCTCCTTGTCCCGCGGCGGCGGCGGCTCTCCGGCGACCGACAGAATGACACCCTCGTCGGAATAGCTTGCCAAATCACGTTATAATGATATATCCGGGACATGTTTGTCTGCATATTTTCCGTTTTGCCTTTAGCTGCTAATTTGTCAGCAGTGTGGATGCACTTAAAGAGAGGTTTAGTACTAGTAACAAAACATTTCGTGTGAAACGTTTTTACAATCATGCATGTATTTGATTGTTGGATTATTCTTCAGCCACTACCCAAATGATTTCCTCTTGAGTTCTACATCGCTTATAAAAAATAGTTTCCTACACAAAACAATGCTCTTAAAGTAACCGTACATATGCTCAGCATGTTTATCTATCAAGGAGATAAAAGTTGCCTGTAACATTCTAATGGTAAGCCGAATTGGACTGGTATTAGAAAATCTAGAGATAAAATTCATGGCCGGTTGGATGGTTTGTGCAACAAAAAAACGTGACCACGGTAGCTAGCTAGCCAGCCAGGCGCCGGAGCGGGTCGGACTATAAACCCCGTCGGCGTCGGAGTTTCCAAATAAAAAGGTCTTATAGTTGGCTCATGTCTCAAAGCGGCCCAAGACAGCCCAATGGATATGCAGAGCCGAAAAAAAGGCCCCGTGAGCTTCACAGTTTGCCAGGCCCATGAGCTTCAAAATAAGAAAACGCCGTTGCCGGGGATCGAACCCGGGTCACCCGCGTGACAGGCGGGAATACTCACCACTATACTACAACGACCTCGTTGCATTCTATTTTCCCTCAAATTTTCATAAACCTTCGCATGTGTATCAACAAGTACCAAATCCTCAGATTAAAATGATTAATAGGACTGTTTCATAGCTTAAGTTGGTTTGCCATTAGATACTAGTAGACGGAAAATAAGTAAGAACAATACCAGGCAACAGCTCTTGGGCATGGACAGGACTGTTGCATCACATATTCGCATACCTCACCCTACGCAGGAAAGTTCGGTTAGGATTTCCTTGTACCATGACTCGAAACTGTAGCAAATTCGATTCTGATGGTTAGAGAGGGAAAGACGCACGCTGCATGCATGTTATTGTTCACTGATGCCGATCTGAGGCTGAGTATCTGTTTATCAGAGCTCTATTGAATTTCAATGAAACATGAAACTAGGATCGATCCATAGAGTCATAGCACATGAAAACAAATATAAACTGTACCTTATGCATCTACACACACTATATCTAGATACATAATAATATCTATACACCTAAAAAATCAAAACAACCTACAATTTAGAAAAACGACCTACAATTTAGAACAGAGGGAGTACCAATTCTACGGTGAGTGAGTGAGCTCTCTACGGCCGCTTCGTTGAATTTCTTTTTGTAGAATTGTAGTCGACGAAATTGGGTTAACAAGAAGATGAAGATGACCGGCAGAGAGACCAGACACTCGAGGCAAGTTGGCAATGATACGATGATTTTATCAATTATGTGCAAGTAGAATTAGGGCGCACAACATTTGGGAAACCAGAATTAGGGTGCCGGCCGGTTCCGGCTCCTCCTAACACGGTCACTGTAGCGTCGTGGAGTCAGAGTCAAAGGAACCACAATTTGTAGTTCCGTCAGCTCCTCCTTGATCTATGAGAGGGAGGGAGATGAGAGAAAAGAAGCTCTTGTGAATAATAGTTGAAAATAATTTGTAGTTCCATTGGCTCCTCCTTGATCTATGAGAGGGAGGAAGATGAGAGAAAAGAAGCTCTTGTGAATAATAGTTGCGTTTCAGGACGTGAACGGTCCAGACGGAGCCGAGGTTGCAAAGAGCTCCACCAAACTGCCCCAGCGCGTCACGAGCCGAGTCACCTGGGAATCTTGCAAGTACAGCCACTGCCTCGTTGGGGGCAGAGGATAGGATGCCCTCTGCCTGCTCCATGGGCACGAGCAAAAAGACGAAAGATTCTTGCAAAGAATAGGAGGGGAGCAAGTGGACGTGATCGCCCCAAGATTGGTCTCAAGCTCGAGGCATCCTCCGGCGAAGATATTTTGGGCATCCGGGGGCACGGTGTAGAATAATTTATGGGAATGGATCCCTCTTCGCAGCCGCAGACTTGATGCGGACAGGCATCGGCAAACGGCAGTGCGGATGCTCTTGGGCAGCTGCACGATTTGCACGAATCAGCACGATCCTCGTGGCCGGCTTCAACTTGCTATCCATGGTATCGACGAAAAACAATGGGAGTAACTTGTTCACACTAAGAATATTGTAATGGTTTAGGTTTAAGATGTATGCCATGTTATGGTATATGCTAACAACCCATTTTGTTGTTTGTGTAACAAAAAAAAAAAGAATGCAGATGTCACTGTTGCCACATGCCACCTATTGGATTTTTTACTTCCATAGAAGAGCCGACATGGTATCCATCGTATCACCATCTGATGAACATAAACATGCATTCCCCTTCATGCATCCCCCCCTTCCCCTGTTTGATGGAACGTTGGGCAACGTTTCCTCATCAGGTTAAGCATTGGCCACTACCATTCCAGTCCAAGCAGATCTTCCATTTCTTAGCTCGCGTGTTAGGGCGCAGTGTTCTCCACGCAATTCTGAAAGATGTTCACAGTTTTGTTCATGTGAAGATCCTCCTCCAATACATCAAGATGGCTACTACTCCCTCCCATCTCTCGGTCTCATACATAAGGGGGTGTTTGTTTCTTTAGTCTCTCCTAAAATTCATGTCACATCAAATATTTAGATACTAATTAGGAGTATTAAACATAGACTAATTACAAAACTAATTGCACAGATGGAGACTAATTTGCGAGATGAATCTATTAAGCCTCCATCTAATTTGCGAGATGAATCTATTAAGCCTAATTAGTCCATGATTTGACAATGTGATGCTACTAATGATGGATTAATTAGGCTTAATAGATTCATCGAATTAGCCTCCATGTGTAATTAATTTTATAATTAACTCATATTTAGTCATCCTAATTAGCCTCCGAATATTCGATGTGACATGAATAATAGTCCGGACTAAAGATCCGAACACCCCCACCATAATGTATGGCTGTCTGGCAAAGGACTAATTTAGCTTGACAGCAAGACATGGGCCCCGGCGTACATGTCAGACAGCTATTTCTGTTACACAAAGGACAGGGGGCCGTGAGCACGCCGGGACATCTCACATGTGCCGCAGCTCTGAACCACAATTGTATTGAAGAATCAAACGGACAGACGGGATGGTCCAAGATCCAGAAACCCAGGGGGCCTACCCTACCCCAGAAACCGGACAAGAACACAAGGGAAACCAGCAATGCAGTGCAAGCTGGTCCGGACACAGGACAGGTACATGCTGAAGAAGCACGATGCAGGTTGCCAGGCAATGGTAGATCTGAAGATCACGTCCAGGGTTATGTCTAATGGAAGCCACGATAGCAGTGGCTGGAAATGCTGAAACTATAGTGGTTGGTTTATGCATATATAGAAAAATCAAGGGGTTATATTCTGGCAATAAGCACTCAACAAATCTTCAGAAAGAGTGGAATTACAATCAGTTACTTCAGACTGCCATCAAATGGAGTACAAAGAAACCATAACATCAACCAATAAAAACCAGAACAAAGCAGAACATGGAAACTGATGCAGGAATATTGATAAATTGATTGTTGCCACATACATACTAGTTTCAAGCTGCCATAGCAACCAAAACTACAGGAGTACCAACAATTTTACCAGCTGTTCAATAAGCTTACAGATTCAGGAACATAACCATCCACATCTTTGACAGTGCAAGCAAAAGAATGGACATCATCTTAAACAGAGCTTCATAATTTAATGCAAGGATTATAATATAGTTACCATGATAGGGAGAACAGAACAACTGGTGAACAACGAGACAATTGAAGGATGAACTCACCCTTCAACTGGATAGACAGCCACTGGTCAACACGAAAATTCCAACCCGACTCCAGCGGGTAATGATCAATCTCTCTAAAGAACTGAGAAGATATCAGATAATTGCAAGCATACAAGGGTCACACCACCAGTTGCCTCAAACTCCAATCCTTCTCCCACTTATCCATGGGTGTTTAAAGCCTCCCAGACCAAATTCTTGGGCGCAGCACCACTTGTGGCGTTCCTAGCCTGCAATGCAGCAGCCCTCAGTGTCTTCCATGTAAGCACATTTGCGTCCCAGAATGAGGCTGCAGAGTAAGTCAGCCCGTGCTTCTTGCAAAGATCACGTACGTAGGGCGCGACCTTCCTAAGGTGGCACCGAGGTAGGCGGGGAAACAGATGGTGCTCAATCTGGAATTGTAGACCGCCGTGGAACCAATCCATCCACGGGGAGCACAAGATGTCAAGCGTGCCCGCTGTCTGCTTCTCAAACCAGTCATTCCCCTTTGGCGGTCCGACATACACCTCTGAGGAGAAGTGGTTCAGGCAGAATTGGACGTGCTGAATTCCGCAAATTGTGAAGCTGGAAAGCACGAACGCCACCCTCTCCCACCAATTGGGAAGGCAAGACACCAGCAACGGGTACCAAGCCCAGAATGCGGCAACCCCGGCGATCTCCAAAAGCCTCTGGGGCACCCTCTTCTCAGTCAGAACGAAGAGAGCGGACTGGGTGAGAAGATTTATCCTGGCGACGCACATGACCGGGTAGAAGGTCCAGTGCTGGTAGCTGATGAAGAATTTGGAGGCTGCGTCGAAGGCCAGGGTGCGGCGGTAGAAGTAGGACCAGATGTTGCCGAAGAGCTTGGGGGAGACCGCGAAGAGGGGCATGTGCTGGAGGTCCGGGTCGTGGTCGAGGCTGTTGCAGGCGATGTGGTGCGTGTTGTGGTTGCATTTCCACCAGGCGATGCTGAGGCCGGTGAGGCAGTTGCCGGAGAGCACTTGGACGACGCGGTCGAGGAGCGGGTGGCCCGTGATGCGGTGGTGGCCCGAGTCGTGGCCCATCCAGCCCGACTGGATCCAGATGAAGCCGATGAGGCCGCCGGCGAGGAGGTGCGCGCAGGCGCTGGCGCAGGCGAGGACGAGGTAGAGCGCGGCGCAGAAGAGGGTCGCCATGAGGAGGAGCTGGACCTTTGGGGTGGGGCCGACGCGCTCGAAGAGGCCCGCGGAGGAGAGCTGCGCGAGGAGGCGGCGGTAGTCGGCGGAGGCAGGGGAGACGGTGTAGTCGGAGAGGCGGCCGACGAAGAAGCGGCGGAGGAGCGGGCGCGCGGAGGGCGGGTGGTAGGCGGCGAAGGCGTCGGTGGCGTCCTGGCCGGCGAGGGTGATGAGCGGGAGGTCCCCGCCCGGGTGGTGGGGCAGCCAGGGCGTGACGTCGTAGACGTCGCCGGAGATGGAGATCCAGAGGTCGTCGGGGGACGCGTGCGCGCGGAGCTCCTTGGAGGAGATCATGCGCACGTCGTCGGCGCCGGCGGCGTCCCCGGGGGCCGGCATTGCGTCGGCGGAGGGCGGCATTGCGCGGCCGTGGCCCGGATGGGCCGTCGGTGGCGTGGATTTGGGATGGGGGGAGGAGGAGAGGCGGGGAGGGAGGGAGGGAGGAGATCGGATCTTCCCTTCTTAAGGTGGGGTGTGAAGAAAAAAGGAATATCCGTGCGTGCGCGTGAAGCGGTGAAGGTTGTCTTTTCGCTGTTTGATGGGCTGTTTTGGTGGTGGAAGAAGCTCTTTCCCAACACACAGCACACAGCGCACTGGATAAGCCATATGTCGTACAGCACACTACGACCCATCTACACTGCAGGGATGGCAATCGCGCGGGCCTGAACCTCCGTAGGTCTCAGGGGACCAGACACATAGAGGATTTCCCCTGCGGGGCCTATGAGGCCTCGAATTTGACCCAGGAAGCACAGTTGTTGCCGCACTAGCCTGCTCACCTCACCGACCCACACCTCCCCCACACCGCCCTGCTCACCCGCACCAGCCCACACCTCACCACGCCTCCAGCCCAACAACCCTCCACCCCCTTCTCATCTCTCACAGTCTCACCCGCTCTCCCGTCCTCTGCCGACCTCCACCCCTCCCCACTCCCAAGCGGCGGCGGTGACCGCCGGGTCGCCCGCGCCCGGCGCCCCTCACCTCACCCCTGCTCGCGCTGGCCCCTGTCCCGCACCCTCACCCACGCCCCTAGCCCTCGCAGCCTCGCCTTCACCAGCTCACCCTCGCCCGCGCCGCCCCCTACCCCCCCTGCCCCGCACCCTCGCCCCTCGCCCACGAGTGCCGCCAGCGCCCCTCGACCCCCTAGCACACAACGACGGCGGCGCGGACCCCCACAATGCAGCGACAGCGGCACGAACCCCACGGGTAGCAGCGCTTGGGATCCCGACGGGCAACGCCGGCGACAGGGAGCCCAATGGGCGGCGCGGCCCCCACGATCTGACGGCTCAGGTGTCGGGGAGCCCGTCGGGTTTTGGGCACCCGCGGGTTTCGGGATCGGAGTAGCATTTCCACCCGAATGAGATTTCAGGTTCGGGGCGGGTTTACTGTTTGGGTTTCGGGGGCGGGTCCATGGAAGCTTCATCCGGCCCCGACCCACCCCGTTGCCATCCCTACCCTGCAGTTACAGCCCAAAACGCAAACAACACAGTAGAAGCAGCAATCAGGCTACCGAGGGATATTTAATTTTTTTTACCAATGACAAGTCTCCAATTACCAATTTTGCATTTGCACTAATATAATTACCACATGGAAGAAACAAATCCATTCATGCCATTTTTCTTACCTAGTGTGACACATCGGCTCGCCAGCGTGGATAAGCAACAAGACCTATCCCTGTTCCTCGCCAGACACTAATCATCTCCCCAATCCTTCTCTTTTTTTCCTTCCCCTCACCTCATCTAGCTCCTCTCAACTGGTGACGGCTTGTCAGCGGCGCCATTGTCCTCGGTATAGATGTCGTGCATACATCTATGGGCCCACCAGAAGGTTTGAACAGTACTAGATACAGGGCTGGACACCGAGACGTGTCAGGTAAGGAAACTACGGTGCAGGACAGCGTGTTCTACGTGGCAAGACAGAAACTAGTCGAGGATTAGGAAACTACTCGTAGTAATTAGAGTAGGACTCATCTAGTCGAATT
This sequence comes from Setaria italica, assembly GCF_000263155.2. Lineage (NCBI taxonomy): Eukaryota > Viridiplantae > Streptophyta > Magnoliopsida > Poales > Poaceae > Setaria > Setaria italica. The sequence goes on along the minus strand of NC_028451.1, from coordinate 27,270,737 downwards.
TTACTAGTATTCTTGTAAACAACCGATCTGTAACCCTACCTCCAGCAATATAAGGCGAGGTAGGGACCCCCTCCAAAGTAATTGAATACTACCAATATACAGGACGTAGGGTAGTACGCAATCTAGCCATCGGATATGCTGGGGTGCCTAGAGAGTTGATCGAGCACTCACTGAATGTGGATCCAAAGGCTACGCTAAAACGACAATGACTACGTCGATTCGCCCAAGATAAAAGAGAAGCAATCAAAAAGTAACTGGCCAAACTATTCGTGGCAGGCTTCATAAAGGAAGTCTGTCATCCAGAGTGGCTGGCCAATCCTATCCTGGTGCGAAAGAAAAACAACAACGAGTGGAGGATGTGTGTCGACTACACAGACCTCAACAAGCACTGTCCAAAGGATTCGTTCGGGCTCCCTAGGATTGATCAAGTCATCGACTCGATAGCTGGATGTGCCCTACTCTGTTTCCTTGATTGCTGCTCGGGGTATCACCATATAGCTCTCAAGGAAGAAGACCAAATAAAGACTGCATTCATCACCTCATATGGAGCTTTCTGTTACACAATAATGTCCTTCGAGTTGAAGAACGCAGGCGCTACCTATCAACGGGCAATCCAGAGTGCTTCATAAAATAGCTACACCGCAACATAGAGGCGTATATGGATGACGTGGTCATGAAGATCAGAAATCCCAACGACTTGATTGCGGATTTGGAAGAAACCTTCACAAGCTTACAAAAGTTCTGGTGGAAGCTAAACCCAACAAAGTGCGTCTTCGGTGTACCCTCCGAAAAACTACTCGGGTTCATCATCAGTCACCAAGGAATTGAAGCTAACCCTGAGAAGATCTCCGCCATCACCAATATGCACGCCCCCATCGTGCGTCAAGGACGTCCAGAAGCTGACTGGATGCATGACGGCCCTTAACAGATTCATCTCAAGGCTTGGAGAATGGGGACTACCCTTTTTCAAACTACTGAAGCAACAAGATAAATTCTAGTGGACCGAAGAGGCAAATCAAGCCCTACAATAGTTGAAGGACTTACTATCAAAGCCACCGGTCCTCACATCGCCAAATCCCAATAAAGACTTGCTGCTCTACATCACCGCGACTACCAACGTCATCAGCACGGTGATCGTGGTTGAAAGACCAGAAGTAGACCATGTATACAAAGTATAGGGCCCGTCTACTTCGTTAGTGAGGTGTTGTTAGCTTCCAAATCCAGGTACCCGCCAGTTCAAAAATTGCTATACGTAATACTACTCACCTCGTGGAAGCTACAATATTACTTCCAGGAACACAACATCTTCGTCATCACAGACTTCCCCTTGGGAGAAATCCTCCACAATCGGGATGCAACAGGAAGAATATCCAAATGGGTGGTAGAACTCGGAGCACTGTCCCTGGAATTTAAGTCAAGGATTGCCATCAAATCTAAGGCACTAGTTGATTTCATTGTAGAATGGTGCGAAAATCAACTACCAACTCCAGCAGAGCGACCAGAGCATTAGGTTATGTACTTTGATAGATCACTCAAGCTCAAGGGCACCAGCGCAGGAGTACTCTTAATATGTCCCAAAGGTGAACAACTCAAATATGTCTTGCAAATCTTCTGGAACGTATCCAACAATGAAGCTGAATACGAGACGCTTCTGCACGGGCTCCGCCTGGCAGTTTCACTAGAAATCAAATGGTTGTTGGTCTACAACGACTCACTGGTGGTAATCAATCAAGTCAATGATGAGTGGGATCACCACAAGGACAACATGGATGCGTACTGCCTAGAAGTACGCAAGTTAGAGAACAAATTCTCTGGATTGGAGTTCCACCACGTAACTCACGACAACAACATAGTCGCGGACGTCCTATCATAGCTTGGATCTACTCGTGCTCAAGTTCCAGCTGGGGTCTTCGTCCTTGAGCTACACAAGCCGTCCATAACGGAGCCGACGCCATCAACAACCACCGATCGAGGTCACGACGCACTAGACCGGGAGGTTATGATGATCGATGTAGACTAGAGAACCCCCTTTATCGATCACATCAATGAGCACAAGTTACCTCTAGACAAAATAGAAGCAGAGCAAGTCTCACGATGCAGCAGGAACTATGTTCTAGTCGAAGACAAGCTCTACAGAAGAGGCGCATCATCCGGAGTACTCATGAAGTGCGTCTCGTGACAAGACGGAAAGGGCATACTAGAGGAGATCCACAAAGGCATCTGCGGCAATCACGCATCTTCACGAACGATCGTGAGTAAAGCTTTCAGAGTAGGGTTCTATTGGCCTACAGCTCTTGCTAACGCCGAAGAACTAGTCCGTTGATGCCAAGTATGTCAATTCTTCGGCAAGCAACAACACGTCCCTGTCTACAAGCTGATCACCATACCACCCTCTTGGCCCTTCGTATGCTAGGGGCTAGACATGATCAGCCCACTACCTACAGTGTCTGGAGGATTCAATCGACTACTTGTGGCGATCGACAAGTTTACTAAGTGGATCGAGGTGAAGCCAGTAACCTGCCCCAAGGTAGATAGGGTACTTGACTTCCTTGATGAAATTGTTCATCGCTATAGCTTCTCCAATCGCATTATCACAGATCTGGGCTCCAATTTCAACAACCACGAGTTCTAGGAGTACTGCGAGAATAGCGGGATTGACATCTGGTATGTCTCTGTTGCTCATCCGCGGGCCAACGGCCAGGTTGAGCGCGCCAACGGGATGTTACTAGAGGCTCTCAAGAAAAGACTACATGATATCGGAAACACAAAAGGGGGTAAGTGGCTCAAAGAACTACCCAATGTCCTCTAGGGGGCTTCGCACCCAGCCACGCAAGCCTACATGGCAATTTTGCTACTTCCTGGTCTACGGATCAGATGTTGTCCTTCCCGCCGACGTCATGTGGAAATCTCCAGTAGTCGAGCAGTATAAGGAGGGTGCAGCAGAAGAAACAAGGCGTCTAAACCTAGGCAGCCTTGAAGAAGCTCGCTGTGCAGCACTCGTCCAGTCTGCAAGGTACCTTGAAGGAATCCACCATTATCATGATCGTAACGTCAAAGAATGTTCATTCAATATAGGCAATATGGTCATCAAGCGTATCCAAGACACCAAGGGACTACACAAGCTAAACTCACTATGGGAGGGTCCTTTCATCGTCTCCAAGGTCACTAGACCTAGGTTGTATAGGCTCCAACACCTCTCCGCTGAAGATGTCGACAACTCGTGGAACATCGAGCAACTTTGTCGATTTTATCCTTAAGTTTACATATTTGTGTAAATTGGCCACCAGCCTTAGTTGCACAATTACAACTCAATAAAGCAAATTTATTTTTCATCATAAAACGACTACTTATTTATGCTTAATTACAACTTGCAAAGGCAAGTTCGTAGAGCTATTCAGCTCCTCGGGTACTATCGCCCAACTCGTAGCTTGCAATCACAAGTCTGTACAAAGCTACTTAGCCTCTAAGGCAAAATTGCCTACATGTGGCTTGTAATAACAAGTCTACAAAAGTATTTTGTGAGTTATTCAACTCATTGGACAGGTCTGTCCTCTCGACGGTCTTTGGAAAAGAAGTCGTTAGCAATTTGGGAGTTATTTAGACTACTCGGGCTAATCTTATCTAGACAAATCTGTCTAGTCGTAGCTTATAATAACAAGTTTGCAGTTCCAAGCTTTCAGGAGCACAACATCTGAACAACCCAGAGAGGTTGCAAAGATAGGCTCCAGCCGAAGAAATCCTGAATTATCTACTCGCCTACGACATCTAACTACCCAGATACCTTGAGTACTCGCACTTCGCAAGAAGGAGTTGCATCCTAAAGTACTCTACACCGTGTATCTGAGGAGGATCATAAGAGTAGCCTTGTGCGTAGATACTTACGATTACCGTACGAGCAATTATCAGTGTAGTTCATAAGATGCACTAAAAACAACAAGTCAACGGCAATAAAAATTGCAACAAGACTTCAAATAATTTACATTTCATTCATATCATGTTTATATTACAACAAACTGGTGTTCACCTTTTACAGAGACTACTCAAGGTCTAATTGCCTAGCTACTTCCTTGGCGATAGGGGCCACCTCTTGTAGGTACTTCTGGAACTGCTCATCAGAGCAGTCTTCTGCTATCCCTTTCGCAACCAAAGCTAGGTCCGCCTACAGGTAGAAAAACTTCACAAAAGCTAGTAACTGCTTGGAGACCAACTCGCTATCTTCTGGACGTAGCCGGGAAACTCGGCAGGCACCTCCTTGAGTATCTCCGACAGAGGGCGGGGCTCCACACCTTCAGCTAGGGGCTCCACCATGTTTGCAATGGGCTGAGCTGCTTCATTTAGCTCCTTCAGAGCAAGCTTTGTAGCCTCCAGCTTAGCCTCGCACTCCTAGAGAGTTTTTATGGCATTGACCAAATTGACCTCCCCGTCTGCACGTATCTTCTTCTCCTTCTCTAGGTGATGCTCCAAATTCTCGTACAGCGCAGGCAACTTGTCATGCTGGTCCGTCACCCGGTAGTAGGAGTTTTGCTAGTCAACAACTCCCCCTTGGATATCTTCCTTTGTTTTTTTCGAGCACTGCAGGAACAACACAAAAGAAAATTCAATATCACAAAATGAAATCAGTATTTGAAGAACAAGAGAGAAGACCAATTACCTCTCAGCTATTGCTTCAGGGACTTGTTATGCTTCTGGAGGCGGTCCTTCTCCTCCTCAAACTGCTGGATAGTGTTCCGGTACTCGGCGGCTTGGACGTCATACTTCATCAGCAACCGAGAGGAGTACTCCCGCTCCTGGGCAAGTTCCTGGGCGAGTGCTTCACCTCGCATTATTGTGTCTCCGTAGCCCTCGAGCATTTGGGACTTCCAGCGGGAGCATCTGATTATATCCTACAAAATAGAGCAAGTACTCATATCAAGGTACGAGTACTAATTTCAAGTTATGGATGAAGCAGGAGGAAATTCACCGCTACATATTGGCCTACGCGGCAGTACATCTCCATCATCGTGACCTCGATCTCTGAGGTGAGCAGTGGGTCGGTGATAAGTTAAATGTCTTCAAGATTCAACCCTTCAGCTATCCATGGTTCCCTATGCTCTTCAGCATTCGTTGCGCCAAGTGGAGCCAGGGCATGGCTGGTCGAAGGGCACAGCTCGTAAGGAGGGATGGAGGCCAACACTTCTAGACCCTCCATGGCTTCGGCTTTTACCTCTGGCTTGGGGGCTACAAGCGTAGCCATGATGCTAGAGGTAGTCGCCACCACGGTTTCAATCTCTACCTTTGGCTCGGGGGCTACAAGAGCAGACACGGCGCCAGAGGTAGTTGCCACCGCGGGTTTGGGTACTGGTGGCTTGGAGGCTAGCACTAAAGCATCATTAAGCGAAGAAATCACATCTTGCATTAATGCAGCTACGAGTGATACGGCATCTGGATTTGTTGCCGTCGCAGGTTGTTCCTTTGGCGGCAGATTTGTTGGTGCCAGCATGATGTCCTAGATCGAGTGGCTATTGCCCTCAGCCGCAGGTTTTGGGCTTAGGACTCCAAGCTCCACGCTAGAGGATTTCCTACAAAAGATAAGTGTCAGAAGACATACTACAAGTCAATATCAAGCTACAATTAGTATTCGAATGAAATTCCAGTATTTACTTTGAGGATCTCCTCACTTTTAGAGAGGGCTTCCCTGACACGTGCATCGGCTTGATGGTTGGTCACGGCTTCTTTGGCGTGGCTTGTTGGGCCGTAGTGTGATCCTCGCGAGCCTTGGTTGTCGCCTCCATCTCTTGAGTAGTCTGGGCGCTGGCAGGGTTCGCCCTGGCAACAGGAGGTTCTTCGTCGTCTTCGATCTCGATGACCTACTCAATTGCTGTCAACAGCTGCTCCACGACTTCGGTAGTCGTCCTCTCTGCATTAGTTACCTCCCCAACTACCTGCAATCCACCAATGTCGTATTGAGTAGACATGGTGGTAAGGGACTCACTTACTAGTATTCGATCCTCAGGATCTTTCCCTTCTTTGAAGGTTATTACTGGTGGAGGCACGTCCTTGGCGGTGAGAGGCTTCTTCATCGCACGCCTCACAGCGACTGTTTGCTTCTTTGGCGGCAGCACCAGTTCAGCTTCCAGATCATCTTCAGCCACACGTTTTAATGACCCAGAGGAAGACCCAACCTTGTTAGACGGCTGGGCCTTGAGCATTAATTCCTCTGTAGCTTCAGAGTCGGAGCTGCTGAAGGACTCAAAATCATCTTCCTCCTCCTCCTCGACTTCACTCTATACACTTGCAGCTGTGTGTACGCGCAGAGCGATGTTAGAGCCCTCTGATCCGGGAGGAGGAGGAGCAGAGCAGAACAAGTGTAAATCTTCCTGCATAGGAAAACAAGTCAGAACGTGGACAATTGCAAAGATCTGTACTTGGGGGCTGTGGCCACGGGTACTTACACTGCTTGGTAGGTTGGCGGTGCAAAATTCTCGCACAATCGTCAGGATTTCTCTTGCATGCTTGAATAGGCGCCTCAATCGTGCCATGACTTCATCGACGCTGAGCTCCTCTGGTGACATCCTTGATGGATCATTGGAGCCCGAGTAGTTGTAGCCCCATGTGCACTGGAGTTGCTGTCGGGCATGCACCCCAGGCCCACGAGTAGACCTTGGACGGCCCACTAAGGGGCGTACTCGGATACGATCAGGACAAGGGATAGGCGTATCCCACTCGGACTAGTCAAGTATGTGTATGGAAAACTACTTGGGCCATACTGAGTAGAACTCTGTAATAGTACTCGACTAGGACTCAGACTTGTAACCCTGCCCTCTCGAGTATATAAGGACGGGCAGGGACCCCCCCTCAAAAAAAGAACAACTCAAGTTCATCCAAGATCAATACAAACCAACATACAGGACGTAGGGTATTACGCGATCTAGCGGCCCGAACCTGTCTAAATCGTGTTCCTTGCGTCACCATTGATTCCTTGATTCTCAACGATCCTTACCGCACAAAAGTCCACCTAGGGTACCCCCTAGGCGGGTTGCCGGTCTAAAACACCGACAGCTGGCGCGCCAGGTAGGGGAACTCGTCGAGTTTCTCAGCGTGAACTCAATGGCAACGGTCATCATCAAGCCCGTCTTCTTCATCAAAGCGGGCGCCACCTTCGTTTTCGAATCCTGGCTCTGCATCGCCGATGGCTCGGGTTCGTTCCGGCGCTAGATCATCAATGCTCAGGAGAAGAAAGCAGAAGATCTGACCAGATTAAACCAAGATTTCAAAGTTGAAAATTTCGAGTTCGACTACGTGTCGGACTCGACTTCGCTTCGGACTAGTCGGTCCCAGTCAATTCCCAAGTCGGTTTCGACTTCAAAGCGGTTCCTGCACGGACTCCGCAACGCAGCCGAAGTTCACCAAGGCTTTCTTACTCAAATCCAACTCGAACTCGGGCACAATGAAGTCGTCGACTCCAACTCGGTTTATCCGCCAGAGATACCATTATCTGGTGCAGCCCAAGGATTGGTAATAACTTCAACGTCACAAGGCAGATTCGTACATTGGCCAGGATTAAGACCATCTCTTCTTGCCCGCGACTATGACTCACGCCTTGTCGCCCATATAGACAACCTCCCATATCAAGAGGGTGTTCCACTCAATTCCAATCGCCTGGAAAGCTCCACAGAGATTGCAACATCAAGCTCCGGAAGCTACTACCCGGATAGGGAAGTCCTTGTTATTACTCAAAACAACAACCCGGGTACTAGCCAGAACAGAACCCCCAGGCGCTTAGCACAACTCGATAACATCTCAGAAGACGAGTCTACAGCTGACGCCCCACAAGAAGAAACCTCTAATCAAAGAAACCAAAGAAGGATGTGCAACGCTACTCGAGCCAAGTGACGACAGTCCATGGCCACGAATATTCCCATCACAAACCCTGAAAGGGCTTTCGACGCAGTCCAGGCTCAAGAGCACAATACTCCACTTGCGGCAATCGCCTCAATCAATCTTTCAACGATGTTGATGCCTCAAGACAGGGAAAATGAAGCCACGGCTCAACTCGTGCAGCGCGGCAACGGACTAATCGTACAACTCGCGGAGCAAGCCTACAAGCTACTCAACAAAGAATCACCAATTCCATCTATTCTTCGCATTACAGCTCACCAAGAAGCCAGTAGAGGAGCTGCAGCCAACAACGAGGCCCCAAGTAATGACAACGAAGTCGTCAACCAGCCTCGGCAACACAGCCAAGGCCCAAGCAAACACAAGGCCCCAACACGCCATAAGGATGATGGAGAGGCCAGCTGCACCAACTCGGTTAAAAGTATTTGCCCTACTCGGAAGAACCACGAAGTGTCAAACTTCAGTGATCTACGAGAAATCCTCAACAGTCGGCGCGAGCGAGAAGTCGACAACTACAACAATTTTCCTGCTTTCACAAATTGGGTAATGAAGACAAAACTACCCGAGAAGTTTGAGCCGATTGGAATCACCAAGTATGATGGCAAAAAAGACCCAATTCAATAGCTATGATGCTACTCGCTAGCCGTTCAAGCAGCCGGGGGCAATAACGACACCAAAGTCATCCACTTCCCTATATGCATAGAACCCGCACCACTGACCTGGCTCGAGTCACTCAAACCCAAGTCAATTGACTCTTGGGCAGACTTGACAAAGGCTTTCACCAACAACTTTGCTGGCTCCATGGCTAGACCAGGTAACAAAATCGACTTGAGTCAAATCAAGCAAAAAGAAAGCGAAACCTTACGCGACTATCTGCGATGGTTCTTAAAAAAGAAGGCAACCATAGTTGACATTTCCGAAACAGATGTCATCGAGTGCTTCCAAAACGGACTCTACGATCGACGAACATACCAAGACTTTGGTCGACGACGACCAGCCAATGTCAAAGATCTTAAAGTTATGGTACAACAGTGGGCAGATGAAGAAGACAAAGAGCGAGAACGGTTCGGCTCCCACCGTAACCGTGGACGCGACAACAACAACAACAATGACCAAGATATAACTCGACACAATGATACTCCAAACAACTATTCGAGTAATCACAATAGCAAAAGGAAGCCCGACAACACTGTTGCTGCCATGACCAACTCCGGGAAAAGGGATCTCGCAAAAACGATGAAGGGCCAACCTTCACCGAACTACTCAAAAAGCAGTGCCCATGGCACCCGACTAGCAAGCACTCGGCAATAGACTGCTATAGCATGCGCCGAGTAATGCAAGACTTACTCGCACCACCACCCCCTGAAGAGTACACCAAAAAAAAGATAAGGGCAAGAACAAAGTCCACAACGATGAAGACGAAGAAGGCGATTTCCAGACCGCCTCAAAAACTGTCAACGTCATCTTTGGCGGTATTCCAGGCACCGCATCCAAGCGAGCCAACAAACTCATACTCAGGGAGATTATGGCCATTGAACCAACGGATCCAACACCGCTAAAATGGTCAGAAGTGCCCATTTCCTTCAGCAGAAAGGACCAATGGACCAAGTTCTCAGAACCAGGCCGTTTCCCCCTAGTACTCGATCTAGTTGTGGCAGGCTCAAAGTTAACCAAAGTACTCATCGACGGTGGAAGTGGGCTCAACATTATTTTTGCCAAGGCATTAAGGAAGATGTGCCTCGACGTCACTGAAATGCTTACTCCAACAGATTCACCCTTCTACGGTATCGTACCTGGAAATGCAGCTATACCACTAGGACAAGTCGTCCTTCCAGTTACCTTTGGAACTAAAGAACACTACCGTATCGAGTACATCAGATTTGAAGTCGCCGACTTCGAGACATCTTACCACGCCATACTTGGAAGGCCAGCACTTGCCAAGTTCATAGCCATACCACATTATGTTTACTTGGTACTCAAAATGCCAGGCCCAAAGGGAGAACTAACACT
>NC_028451.1:27258570-27260705 GCF_000263155.2 Setaria italica | reverse complement strand
GGGGTCTACAACTCAAAAAAACCAACGAGCAAGACTTCAAACCAGTCGACCTCCAGACGGGAGACCCTTCCAAGATAGCCCTGATCGGAACAGGGCTAGATCCTAAATAGGAATCCGCGCTCGTCAGTTTCCTTCGCGCTAACCACAATATCTTCGCCTGAAAACCGACTGACATTCCAGGTGTGCCCAAGGAGCTGATCGAGCACTCTCTAAATGTTGATCCCAAAGCCACCCAAAAACGGCATCGACTTCGCAGATTCGCTCAAGACAGACGAGAAGCAATCAAGAAAGAATTGGCCAAGCTACTCACGGCATGGTTCATCAAAGAAGTCTTTCACCCTAACTGGCTAGCAAATCCCGTACTCGTGCGTAAGAAAAACAACGAGTGGAGGATGTGCTCGACTACACCGACCTCAACAAGCACTGTCCAAAAGACCCTTTCGGACTCCCCAAGATCAATCAGGTGGTCGACTCCACCACTGGATGTGCTTTACTATGTTTTCTCGACTGCTACTCGAGCTATCATCAGGTAAGCCTCAAGGAAGAAGATCAAGCCAAAACAACTTTCATCACACCTTTCGGAGCTTTCTGCTACAAAACAATGTCCTTCGGACTAAAAAATGCAGGGGCAACTTATCAACGAGCCATACAGATGTGCTTCAAAAAGCAACTTGCAGAGGCCACCAGCACCACGTGGAATGTGGCTTCAAACCTCGCAGCTGCCGGTCCAGTCGGTGCTTCCGCAAGACTTGGCGGATGCGTGGTCGGGAGGAGCATGGTGGCGCAGGACCACCACGGCACTGCAGTCGCCGTGTGGGCGAGCAGGGATGACCCGGACATGTCCTCTACGAGCCCGACTACCTCGACCGGATGCACAAGTCATAGGAGCATCAGCATATTGACAAGAATTTATTTTCATTTTTCTATAGTATTTTATTTCTGACCAGAGATCAAAGGTAGTGCATGGGCGACTCTAATCAGTTTGTTGTGACAACAAAGAGGCCGGAATGGTTAGACTTTTAGCTTACTGAGGTTAAAGGAACAAGTGCCACATGATTGGTGTACCAGGTAAATTGCCCCATAACTAAATTGATGTGTCCTTTTTTTATGTAGGTAAACATTGGAGGTGAAAGAAGAGACACAGCTGACGAACCTAGCTGAGAAGCTGCTGGCGTCAAGCAACACTGATCCTGACAGGATGAATTGTGTTTATGATTGTAGATTATAAATTATTTGAACATTGTGCACTAATCAAATTGTGTATGGATGGCAGATCCAATTGTGATCGTAGGTTGCTGATTTGTAAGTTGTAATATGATTGACATTTAAGATCTATAAATTGAAGGAAATTGATGTGGGGTGTTCTCACAGTTATTTCCATGCTAAATTTGTCTATCACTTTGTATTTTCTCTGTCCAAAGTTTGTTGCAAAAGGAAGAGGCAGTCACAATGGAATTCCAAATTCATGTAAAAAGAGCAACAATGCACATATATGTCAGCATGAGTAACATTCTTGCTTGTATTATGAGAGTGATAAGTCGATGCCCATGGGTAGAACCATGATGTTTTGTTTCATCATCGGACTCATCCGCATCCATGACCACATGAGCAACAGAGAAGAAAAATTCATCATCATCATCATCATCATCATCATCATCTAATGACGAATCCATCACCAATTGCATAGAAAAGCTTCATCGACTCATAACGAATCCATTTTACCGGTCTTCAATTCGAATTGTAGAACCCGACAACAAGTTTCACGGCTACACGCGGCAGCAAACTACTGTGCGGCGTATGGAGGGTGACGGGATAACTGGCAGCAAAGTTGGAGGGCGACAGGAGGAAATCGTGAGGGAGTGAGTTCACGTGAGGGGGAGAGGAGGCCGGCCCAACTAATGGGCCCATTCATGCTAATGTGGTCTATTTTGAACTATTGGGGAGGTTAGCATTAGGGATCTGTTGTGGTATGATATGATTTTAGGGAAAAAATATTTTATGAACACCCCCAATACATAATTTTGGGGAAGATTTTTTAGAGAGACTCTTGGAGTTGCTCTTAGCACGATTTAAGATCTGTGCAAATTATTCAAAGTGGAACTTTTTGGTGAATAAATGGTTGAATCAAAACGTTT
>NC_028451.1:27179607-27258470 GCF_000263155.2 Setaria italica | reverse complement strand
CGGCGGTGATAGAACTCTTCACCGCCGGCTCATAAATCAAACAAGGGGTGAAGGTATCACTGCTGGTTCTTTAAATGGGCTGGCGGTGAAGGGTGCTATCACCGCCGGCTCGTATAAGAGCCAGCAGGGATAGCCCTCCACAGTACAAAACCCCCTTACTCCCCTCCCCCTCCTTCCACCCGACGCCCTCCTCTCCTTCCTCCACTGTTGCAACCATTTTTCTTCCAATTGCTCAAGAAAACTCCTATTTTTGAAGGATACACGTTAACATCTTATTTTGAGGTTGGTCAATCCTTTAAATTCTTAGCTTGTTTCTTTGACTAGTTTTTGAAATTTGGCATGAATTTGATGGAGAGACTCTCTTCAAATTTGAAAACCCATTGAAATTTGTTTGAATCAAATCCAACACAAAATAAATATTTTCATAATCCGCCATAGGTTCAAACCCACACCTCCTCCTCTCCTGCTCTTGCCCAATCCTTGTAGACTAACTCCCCCTATCTCCACTATGGACTGATTGTGCGCCCATGTCATCCTCGGTCATAAATGGTCCAATCGCATCATCAAGGCGTCCTCTATGCTTACTGACACGCGTCTTCCCATATGTCTGATGTTGATAGGAAGGCTCATCATGCTATAGACTTCTTTATGACCCCACCGCCCATGCTGCCTCCGCATCGACCCCACCGCTACCTAGCTATTTACCTTATGCTTTTTATGAAAATGTAAGTGAAGCCCCAATAGATCACTTTGTGTTTAGTGCTTCCACCACCTTAGTATATAGAGGACCGATGGCTATAAAATAGCCATGAAAGCACTGCCGCCCCTCTCACCTTGATCACACCCACACTATTGCCTCTTTCTCCTCTCACGCAGGCTCGGACCGCTTCAATCGCTCCCCCCCCGCGCCTGCCTGAAGGACCATTGCAACACCTCTAGTAAAGTTGCTACTACTTCATGCGTCCATGGCTACTTTTACATGTCATCTTTTCCATCAAAATTTATGGTGGAGGTGGACTCCAGCTACCTCCAACTGTGGTTTCTTATTAGGGCTCTTCACTGTTTTTGTGCATGCATGGGTTTAAAGCTTGAACAATTGATGCATATGAATCGGTATGTGTGCCGCTGGAATTGGACAACCGACGCATAGGAAATAGCATGTTCCTTTTGAATTTGTATATCTTATATTTATAAAATCTTTTTTCGCAAAAATAATGTTTGATGTCAAAAATTTACAAAAATTTACTTATCCCACCACCTCAAAGGCAGACCTTTAAATTTTGTCAATTCAAATGACAAAAATAGAACATTGCCATTTCAAATAGCAAGATATCCCTTTTGTGTACATCACATCTTCAAAAATTCATATGAGCCTGGATGAAGATAAAAGTTTTATGAAAATCGTAGCATTCGACAAGGTATATCACTCTATAGTTCACTGTTTGTTTCTTTTGAAGCCTTTTTGGCACTGGAATAATTGATAAATATTAAAATCTCCATTTGTAGATCTAAATATTGCATTGATTATTCTGGGATCAAGTTGGATTTAAACAGAAATGTAGAGAACCACAACGATGTAAATCTTGTCGAGCTCTACGATTTTCATATAAATGTTATGATCTTTTTATGACATATATACTGGTATCTAGATGTCCTCAATTTATTTTCATATATACGACCACTGTGGCAATAGTTTACATTAACATAGTTACCATTAAAAGATATAAAACTTTGTTTTTCACTACCTTTCATTCAAAACGATAAGAGCGCCAGAATAAACGATACAATATTGAGATCTACAAATAGAGATATGAAAGTTTTATCTCGGTATGAAAATGGACTCGAATGGGCAAAAATGAACGAAAGTTGCTGTTCTCGTTACGTTGAGCCCTATGATTTTATATAAATTCTTTGTCCAGACTCTTATGACAAAAGTTATGATTTTTTGAAGATGTGCTACGCACAAAGGGATATTTATATTTTGCCGTTTGAATTGGTGGAATTTATATCACGCCAATTTATTTGGAGTTGGCTGTATAAGAATATTTCTCCTCGGAAAAAGGTACAAGTATATTTTTGTTCAAAATTTGACTCCAGATATTATTTTTTACAAAAAAGGATTTAAAAATATAAGAATTCCGTTCCTTTAGATATGTAGGCCGTCCCATGTGATTGGCCCAGTGCTCGGTCACTCTCACACACACACACCTCGCCAAGTCGCTAGCGACCGAAACCTGGCCCGAACCGCCTCTGAGAACAACCCATTCCGTAGGCTCGGCCCAATTGCAAGTCGCCGTTGCGTGCCCCACTTCCTTGCTTTATCGTGTCCATCCACGGCTGCGCCAGCGCCGCGTCGCGCCGTGGCTGTGCCTATCCTCTCCTCGGCCCTGGCACCTCCACGGCGACCCCACCACCCCCACCTCCCCTCAGCCGTTCCCAAATCGCCCTTCCGCTGAAACGGGAGCACCGCCGCGGCGCCCCCAAACTCCAACCCTCCCCTGAACCCTACCTCCTCCCTCCCCACCCCACGCCATGGGCCCTCTCCCGCCGCCTCCTCCCGCTCTTCCTCCGCCGCGGCGCCCCCGCCGCCCGCGCGCTCTCCACGGCCGCCGCGCCCGCGGCGGCGTTCCCCTCGGAGGATGAAGAGGAGTCCGTCACCGTCAAGGGCGTGCGCATTTCGGGCCGCCCGCTCTACATGGACATGCAGGCGACGACCCCCGTGGACCCGCGCGTGCTCGACGCCATGCTCCCCTTCAACCTCTCCCGCTACGGGAACCCGCACTCCCGCACCCACCTCTACGGCTGGGAGTCCGACGCCGCCGTCGAGGAGGCCCGCGCCCGCGTCGCCTCCCTCGTCGGCGCCGACCCGCGTGAGATCTTCTTCACCTCCGGCGCCACCGAGTGCAACAACATCGCCGTCAAGGGCGTTATGCGCTTCTACCGCGACCGCCGCCGCCACGTCATCACCACGCAGACCGAGCACAAGTGCGTCCTCGACTCCTGCCGCTACCTGCAGCAGGAGGGGTTCGAGGTCACCTACCTCCCCGTCCGCAGCGACGGGGCTCGTCGACCTCGCGCAGCTCGAGGACGCCATCCGCCCCGACACGGGGCTCGTCTCCGTCATGGCCGTCAACAACGAGATCGGCGTCGTGCAGCCGCTCGAGGAGATTGGGCGCATCTGCAAGGAGAAAGGCGTGCCGTTCCACACCGATGCCGCCCAGGCGCTGGGGAAGATCCCGATTGATGTGAACAGGATGGGGATTGGGCTCATGTCTCTCTCGGGGCACAAGATTTACGGCCCCAAGGGCGTGGGGGCGCTCTACCTTCGCCGGCGTCCGCGTATCAGGGTGGAGCCGCAGATGAGTGGTGGTGGGCAGGAGCGTGGCATACGCAGTGGCACGGTGCCTACACCGCTTGTTGTTGGATTTGGTGCTGCCTGTGAGATTGCGGCTCAGGAGATGGATTACGACCATAGGTGGGTCAATGCTCTGCAGCAGAGGCTGCTCGATGGCATCCGTGCTCAAGTCGATGAGGTTGTCATCAATGGAAGCATGGAGCACCGTTACCCAGGCAACCTCAACTTGTCATTTGCATATGTGGAGGGGGAGAGCTTGCTGATGGGGCTGAAGGAGGTGGCTGTGTCGAGCGGTAGTGCCTGCACTAGTGCCAGCTTGGAGCCCTCATACGTGCTGCGGGCTCTCGGGGTGGAGGAGGACATGGCGCACACCTCAATTCGATTTGGTATTGGCCGCTTTACCACTGAGGAAGAGGTTGACAGAGCAATTGAGCTCACTGTGCGTCAGGTCAAAAAACTCCGTGATATGAGCCCACTCTATGAGCTGGCCAAGGCTGGTATTGACCTCAAGAGCATTGAGTGGTCTCAGCACTGACACAGTTTTCATGACAATCAGTCACCTGAAAGTGCTGTAGATGTACACGACGGATCGCTTATGTAGGTATATGGCTCTTAGCTGCCTACTCTTTGATATATCCTGTTTTCTTTCAAAAGGGAAGGTGTCATGTGATAAAGTAATCTTGCACCTAATTGGCATATCCTCAATAAAATTTTGATCTATGACGACATGTGCAATGTTTTCCTATTGATTTGTTCTGAGAATACATTTGTCCCTGCAATAGCTTCTCTGGTGCTGAGTTAACTATTGATCAATTTAGGAAAGTGCAACATAGTTAGATGTTGTTTTTCATCTAGATGCAATATTCAGGACAAGAGGAAATAAGAATCAGGCCGTGCATCTTAACATGTTTGCTCAATCTAAGATCCTAGCAATGTTATTTTTTGTTATGTTTATACGTGACTTTGCAAGCACCTGTCCACGTCAAGAAAATGGACAACATACTGTCTTGCTTTCAGGATACAAATGCAAGATTCACCAGGCTAGGCCCTGGACCCCTGGTTAACAAGGTCCCAGTTTTGTAATGCCTATGTTATTGTTTATTTGGAGCTGTGGTTTGGGGACTTTTGGATTTAATTCAAAGTTGTACAAAATCTGTAGAATTCAATTCCAAATCTTTATCGAATTCTCGCCCTAAATTTTTCCTATGGAAGTTTGAGGGCAAGTAACTTAACATGATGAGCTAAAATGGCAGGATGTAACCATGTGAACAGATCTTTCCTTTGTTTGCTTCTCATTGAAATTGCAGTGCTTAAATAGTTCTAGTTAATATCTGGTCCAATTGGTTACTACTGGGTTAAACTTAAACATTTCATATGTTACATTTGCCATTGCTTTCATGAGGAATGGATCTCCACTCATAAACTATATTACGCTGTTGCAACATAATTGGTTGTCTCTGATTAATCTGTTGTCATCTAAACAACACTAAATTGCATGCCTTTACCCACATACACAAGATGAAATTAAATACTGTAGACCATGTGAGATTCAACAAGTGTTTGGTGCTAACTAAGCTGGACTCTGCTAAACAAGATCAAATTTTGTTGAGTGGGTGGGGAGGGATGTTTTGTGTGAGTGGGTCGGGGAGGGCTATTTGGGATTCTTATTTGTTCTTGTACTCCCTCTAATCCAACCATACAGTAAATGTTTTTTTATGGAACTTTGAGGGTAGGTTAAACATGCAGCTCAAGTATGGATCCATAGACTAAAATTGCAATGCCTAGCCATGTGACCAGATCTGGCCACTGTTTGCTTCTCTCTGAAGTTGTAGTGTTGAACTTACAGCCTACCTGATAGAAGACCCATTTGTTTACCAGTGGGCTAACTTAACATTTCATATGTTTCATATAACCCGTGTTTTCTTTCTTGAACTATCAAGGGTAGGAACTGTATTAATTTGCGACAACAAATTACTTGGTTGTGCCTGATTAATCTGCTGTCTGTTGTCAGTGTCCTCATCTAGATAGCACTACCTTGATAGGAACCGTACTAATTTATTGTGACACAAGGTTACTTGGTTATGCCTGGTTAATCTGTTGTTTGTCATCGGTGTCCTCATCTAGATAGCACTGGGTTGCAGGGTTTTACCTGCAGATAGCATGCTAGTTCATCTGAACATCCCAATCCAGCTATTGTGTATACCTATTCCTCTACTGTCCATCCTGGTGTATTGGTGAATTTCAGTATGCTCCTTGCATGATCACATCTGTTCTTGGCCACATGTTCAATTATTACTTGTCAGTGTCCTTTTTACCCCTCATCATTTGCATACGCTCCTTGGGGTACTACTGTTTAGAAGCCATTATCCATATTTTCTTTGTCTGGCACCCATTTATTCATTTATTGGTATTACTGGATGTGATCACTGAATTAGTGATTTTGGAAACCAACACAATTGATCTTGAAAGGACAATTTTCTCAACCATATTATGCTTATTTATTTAAGTTATGATATTATTGATGTACAGTTTTTTTGGGGGTCAAATTTGGCACATCAATTTCACATGTCTAATCTAAACATTCAAAGATCTTGGTAGTTGTTATCAATTGTTTTCAAGTGTTGGCAGCACACGTCATAAATTTGTTCTTGCAGGGACTGTGTAATTTCATTTGTGATATTTCTGCCAGAAGCCCACAATGTGGCTCACATCATTTCTCTGCATACTCTGTGGCTATATTTGCATGACACTCTAGACTCTACAAATAATCCTTTTTTAGGGTCTGGTTCTTATTCTGCTTTTTTTTTAATAGCCTTATTCTGCTTGTGAGTTTTTCTTGGTGACTATTATCCTCTCGAGACCATATGAAGTCATTACCTATATTTCCTAGTTCCTAAAATATAATCTACATGAGGGCAAGATACCTAGAGCTGATTAAACACCACCAAAATAATTGGGTTCCCAATTTATAAATCTTGCTTTGGTCAATTGCTCATGCCATTGATGTGGAATTGCTGATCATCTTGTATCATCGGGATTATTGTCAATACATTTAGTACAGGACTAATCTCAATTCTAATTTGGTGCCCTCATGTTGGAACTCTTTCAGGCTTAATGTATGGTACGGTGAAGATATTCCAGTTGGTGGAATCATTTCGTACCTCTGTTTAGACTATTACATGATTCACATCATGTTATACAGGAACAATCCATCGTTTGGCTCTCAGACGGGCTGAGATGTATTCTGGAGGGTTAGCTATGTTTTCTGTAAGGTAGAGTATCTTGACACAAAATAAGGATACTTCAAATACTTGGTAATGTATCATCTGAAATACAGTTTGAAGTTGTGAGAAGTGACCGTGCTGTAAATATATTTTGGTGCTGATATAAATTGCTGTTATTTCCTCCAATGGGTTAGTGATTATGTTTGGTTTTTGTCCGGTTTCAAATCTATATCAGAAATGATTTTTTTCCTGATACGAGGCTTGCCCCATTTCCGTTTCACGATGGAAATACCAGATGTTCGGTATTTTTACACGAGGGTTTGAGATGAAACGGTGAAAGCCACGTCCCAGGATTCCCAGGAAACAGAGCTACAAGTCCAGTATGACAGGCGCTACTCGCTCTATTACAAAAGCTAAGTTTTCCAACAAGTTTCGCGGAGACCAAAGCTACTTCCTGTAGCCAGCATCGCCTCTTCAAAATACATCTGGACATAGACCACCCAGCTAGTGGCGGAGTCAGGATCCTGGAGTTGGCTATTCCCATCTTCTAACAAAAAAGAAAATGCTGCATCAATATTGATAATTCACTAATTCCTGCCTGTCCGCCGCTCTTTGCCCCCAATGTCTTCAAATCAATTGACTTGTTCCTTCATTTTGCAAAGCTCTTGTGGCAATACACACTAAGATAGTGTTTGGTTATGGACTACAAACGTAAACGCAAATGGAAACGAAATACAGCGCTAACGGTAATACCAGAGCTATATTTGAAGAGGAAGGCAAGTTACAAGAATCTGACTGTGATCCGTTTACAGCGGATGTGCAGCGGTAACACTTTTGAATAGGTTGTAATCTGATTACGGGGTAATGGATTACAGGTCATGTAACGTAATCTCTTGCCTTCTGCAATGTTATCTATTTACGTTACAAAACAGTGAACCAAACGTTATCTAATTAACAGCTCTTCCGGAACTTTGGATTTTGGGGAACGTTGAATGGGGGAAAGAGGAACCGAATCGAGAGAGGACTCGGCGGCGACGGTGACGTGTGGCGTGCCTGGCCGACACAACGAGAGTCCGAGACATCGAGAGCGCGAGTCCAAGGGAGGCAAGGAGCAGTGCTGTGGGAGCTGTTTTGGGCCACGACTTATGGGCCAGAGCTGGCCTGGTGGGAGGATTGTGTTTTGTTGGTTGTGTCGGAGAGATTGTATGGGCTAAATTATGTGTTGTGAAAAAAAGTTGGGTATTCCTTGGAATACCTAGGAATCCAGTGCACCCAGCTTTCCTTTTCCATCCACATGGCCGAGCTTCGGGGTGGAGGGCGAGGTGTTCTGCACTTAACCCTGCAAATGGTTTGGGCTGAAATAACTTTAACAGTTTGGATTTTACTTTGGGCTTCCTTAGCTTGGGTGCTAATGGGCCAACACTGCTAACAAATTCACTTGGTTTGGGCTCCACCTCCCTAGCAGTTTGGTGTGGTGTGGTGAGGGATAGTTATTATTGGAGTTCTAATGGGTTGAACCTGTGGGTTCCAACTGCTAAAAGATCCGCTGGCCTCCGCCTCCGCCTAACCCTGCAAATGGTTTGGGCTGAAATAACTTTAACAGTTTGGATTTTACTTTGGGCTTCCTTAGCTTGGGTGCTAATGGGCCAACACTGCTAACAAATTCACTTGGTTTGGGCTCCACCTCCCTAGCAGTTTGGTGTGGTGTGGTGAGGGATAGTTATTATTGGAGTTCTAATGGGTTGAACCTGTGGGTTCCAACTGCTAAAAGATCCGCTGGCCTCCGCCTCCGCCTGACCGCCTCCGGCCTCCCTCTCCCGAGATCCCGCCGGCCTCCGCCTCCGCCTGACCGCCTCCGGCCTCCCTCTCCCGAGATCCCGCCGCCGCCACCTCCGCCTCGCCTCCCTCCCTCCCCATCCCGAGATCCCGCCGCCACCACCTCCGTCTCGCCTCCCTCCCTCCCCATCCCGAGATCCCGGCCAAGGACCCGGCAGGGGCGTCGTCGTCGTCGGCAGGGGCGTCGGCAACTTCGACCCGGCCAAGGACCCCGCCAAGTACAACCTCGTCGACCCGCCGGAGAGGAACACCGTCGGCGTGCCCGCCGGTGGGTGAACGGCGATCCGGTTCAGGGCGACGACAGGGTGCTTCGCCGGCGACGAACATCCGACAGGGGTATGCCTGCCTATTCCCCTCCCTTCCCATCCTGCTGCGCGAAATCAAACACCCAAACCCCTAACGTATGGTATTTGTATTCGGATCTGACCATGATTTTACCTACTAAATTCGATCTTTTTACAACGTTGGTCCAGTATGCTAATCCACCGATCAATGTGAAGGCTGACTTCGCTTCTGTGACCGATCAATGTTGGTCCAGTATGCCTACCTATTCCCCTCCCTTCCCATCAATGTGTAGTCTCTAGAAAATGATTCACCCCCCTGGTCCTATTCTGTTAGAATTATTGTCTGTAGCCAATCTTGGCTCTAGAAATTGTGCAGCTTTTGTAGCTAAGTTTATTATACGAAACTGGTCAATTATTCCACAATTATCTTGTGATTTCACTTTGCATCAGTGGAAAAGTGATGTGCTTTCCTTTATGTCAAGCAGAGGCTGCAGGATTTCAGAAGTTCTGCTGACCTGCTCCAATCTTTCGTTGGCGCAACTGCTATATTTTGGATATAATTAACTCATTTTCCAAACATAATTAAGCTGCAAATTGGCAGGCCATTGCTACTTGCTAGTTTAATACATTGCTACTTGACCAGTCTCTTTTGCTTTTTTTTTTACCTTGATTGATTTCAGCATGGCCGAACCATCATTGATTTGTAGGTATTAGTAGAACCGCAAAATTTTTGAAGGAGCAATTAGCGGTAATTACATGCCAGATTGGTGTGTGTTGATGCTTTGATGCAAATCATTCTTTTGTGCCCATGGGGATTTGGAGTTGGTCATGTTTTACGTCAATGATAGGTAGTGATTACTGTTGAGTATTTTATTTGAACATGTCCTTAGGAGTGCACAAGACAGAAGTAGTTGTTTCTGTTGAGATTCACTGACTTGAGTTTTAATCAAAACTTGTTTTGCTGGTAAGTACTACATGAAAAAACATTTCACTTACATGTATTACTAAATTTCAAGTCGAGACCTAAAGTAAAGTTCAAAACCTATGGCATTTTGGCTGTACGGTACAAGGGAGTGTCAGACATTTCACACTTCACCAGTAGAAGCGTATTTTCTGAACCATGTGTTCTACTGAACAAAATCTGTAATTTCGTTGCTTCATGGAGTAATGAAATTCGGGCGTGGCCCTTAGTGGAAAAGAAGCGTATCCGCCGAACAGGCTTAGTTAGCTCCTTAGACAAGCTGTGTGACTTTTTAGGGTTGGTTGCATTTGTGTGAATTGCAGTGTGATCTAGGTTCTCATGATGTTAAGGCTGCAAAGTTTAGGTGATATGAGGTTCTGTCATTGCTAGCAAGTAGATATGGTTCAGCTTCCTATAGTCCTATTGCTTAGTTTGGTTGGATTACTGCTGAAAATCTAAGATATGTTACTGAACCATTGCCAATTGTCCTAGAGTACAGCACTCATGTAACACCCTGATCTTTCCTAAATGACCTCCTCGAATAAGACCTTGGAGATGTGGCTGTCAATTGTTTCAGGCGAACAATGAGCGACGTAGCAGTAGCTCCTAGCAACATGGAGAAATGTTTGCTTGGTCACCCTGTTCATAGGGTCGCTCTTCTAATTATAGGTCGAAGTGGATAGAGCTATTCCTTGTACTTTTAACTGTATCATGTAATATGAATAATAAATTATGGTCAAAGTGTTTGAATGAATAAATGTTTGGAATGGCCAATGCTGGATTGTGCTGTTTTGCAACTTCTGTGTAGTTTTCAATGAGCTTAGGCAACTAATCAACTTCTGTGTTTGAATGAATAAATGTTTGGAATTACCCTGTTCATGCTGGATTGTGTAGTTTTGCAACTAATCAATGGAATTTACCAAGTAGTATGATTTCTTTTTTGTTGCTTTTAGCAGTCACAAGAGAATTCCAGTCTAAATCTAGTTATTGTAGTCACTATTTGATTTCTTGCAACCAAAATGCCAGCTGACTGCCCATGACACAATCTTCATGTCACTATTTGCTTTTGCTCCTTACCTTCCTCTTGATATGTTATGGGCATCTAACATGCATATATTCAGATCTGCTAGTGCTGTGATAATTTATATCCAACTTCAGCTTGGTAGAGATTGTTTTAGAATGGAATAACATTTGATGGACCTTACTCTTATATGCTTAATTTCAGTTCTAACGGCTGCTAGATCTCATCCTTTGTTAGGGATTCTTCAACATGTCTCTTAACACATCGGAAAGCTCTGATGACTCTAATTCAACTCAAACACGTGCAAAAAGGTCCAAGGTGTGGGAACATTTTGAGCAGAATCTTGTGGAAGTGGATAATTGTTTTAGAGCTGTTTGCAAGTATTGTCGAATGCAGTTAAGCACCAAATCTGGAACTAGTAGCCTTAGAACCCACATTTCTCAATATTGTCATGCAATTGGGGAAGCCGAGAGGAACAGATTCATAGCAACCTTAAAGAAGCCCATAGAGAACTTTGTGTTTGACCCTCAGTTTAGTCGTGAGCGTATGATAGAGTTTGTCATACATGCTGAAATCCCATTTAACAAGTTTGAGGATCCATACTTCGAACCATGGGTTCAGTCCATGCAGCCAACTCTAAGTGTTGTGGGACGACAAACTGTTCGCAATGATTGTCTAAAGAAGTACCAGAGAATGAAGCAAGATATTCAGAATGAACTTGAAAGCCTAGACTCCCATGTGTGCTTGACATCGGATTTGTGGACATCAATCCAAAATTTAGGCTACATGGTTGTAACAGCTCACTATATCACTCCTGACTTCAAGATCAAGAAGAAGATAATAAGTTTCAAAGAGGTCAAATATCCACACTCAGGGTTTGCTATCGAAGAAGCACTTGTTAGCTGCTTGACTGAGTGGGGCATACGAAACAAATTGTTTACTCTCACAGTGGACAATGCTAGTAACAACAACACTGCATGTGACCTGTTGGTAGATACTCACAAGTATGAGTTGATGCTTGAGGGTGCACATTTGCATGTGAGATGTTGTGCGCATATCCTGAATATTTTGGTTCAAGATGGGATGAAAATTATTCATGAGGGGATAAAGAAGATTCGGGAGCTCTTGAAGCACATTGTCTCTTCGCCCTCAAGAATGCAAGCTTTTAATGAAATTGCAGTGGTGAATGGTCTTCCAACAAAACGTGGTATTGCTCTTGACATACCCAACCGTTGGAATTCCACCTTCAAGATGGTTGCAGAAGCAATCAAGTACAAGACCGTCGTGAATAGCTATGCAAATCAACATGCAGAAATTCCTCCAAATGAACAAGAATGGAGCACAGCTGATTCAATCTGTAAGTTTCTTAAAACTTTTGAAGAGGCTACAAAAGCAATATAGGCTCATAGGAAACCAACTTCATACATGTTCTTGCCTTTAATTGTTTCAATTCGGGATGCCTTGGATAACCCTTCTTGGCAGACAAGTGTGGCACTACAAGACCTGGCTGCAGCCATGAGGATCAAGTTTGAAAAGTATTGGGGTAGAGATTTTGATGAGTCAAACCAGCCTATTCCTCGCAGAAATAAAAAGGATTATGATGTCAACCTTGGAATTATTATTGCAACAATGTTAGATCCGAGGGGAAAAGCAGAATATGCAGAGTTCTTCTACCAGAAGATTTGTAGCAATATAGATCAGATTGATTCAAGTGTTGATGCTGCTCTAGTTTGGATGAAAAAATACTTCCTGGAGTATGAGCAACGCTTGAGGAGAGTTAATGCATACTCTGTTACATATTCAAGTGAGGGCAGCATTTGTGTGGGCTCACCGGTGCTTGCAAAAAGGCAGCTAGGATCAGAATTTGCAAACTTCAAGTCAAGTCGAAGAAAGACTCGTCCACCAAAATCTGAATTTGACATCTACTTTGAAGAAGATTGTGTGGAAGACATTGAAAACTTTGACATTTTGGCTTGGTGGAAGGCACATGCTGAGAAGTTCCCGATCTTATCAGTTATGGCACGTGATTTCCTCGCCATTCCTCTTAGTATTGTTTCTTCCGAATCAGCCTTTAGTCTTGGAGGTAGGATTCTTGGGGAGTCAAGAAGCTCACTAACTCCAGAGATGTTAGAAGCCCTTGTGTGTAGGAAAGACTGGTTATTCAAGGAAAAAGATGCAGACAATGAAGGTATACCCTCATTCTGTTTTGGCATGTGTGCATATTTCCATGTTCATTTACTTACTATATGCTCATTATATTGCAGGTCAACAAATTAGTGAAGATCAGACTAGTGAAATGGTCACCTTTGTCACTCCATCAGACTAGTGAAATGGACTTCGACATCTCTCAGGTTTGTTTCTGGATTTTCAGGTTTGCATTTTCAGTTGTATATACTGTTAAAGGAATTTCTGGATTGAAGTAACTATCTTTTGCATTGCCTTGAATACTTTTAAAATGATATAATTTAATTCAATGTCTCCTCTTGACCAGTGTACAAGAAGCACCACCCACCATTTCTTGATGATGAAGTATGGCGCCTGGAGAAAATTGGCAAGGATGGTGCTTTTCACAAGCGTTTGAATAGGGAGAGCATCTGTACTGTTAAGGATTTTCTCACTTTACTACATCTTGATGGTCCTAGGCTTCGGAAGGTATTGTTCTGGTCTTCATTTGTTCTGCTGCTCTGCATGTTTGTTGGCTATGGGTAGTTGCAGTTCATCAAAGATGTGTACTATTAACCCCACTCTATGTTCAAATCATGCAGATATTAGGTGGCGGCATGTCAACAAAGATGTGGGAGGCCACCGTGGAGCATGCAGAAACCTGTGTTTTAACTGACAAAGTGCATTACTACTATCCAGACAGTCTAAACAAAGCTGGTGTTGTATTCAATGTAGTTGGAGAAGTAAGAGGGTTAATATCTGATAAATTTGTAATGTTCCATCACTTTCTAAGTTCTTTTGAACAAGTTCACCTAGCTTCCTACACCCCCACCCGTTCTGACCTTGACCATCTGTTTTTACATGTTTTCTATTTTCAGGCTGAAGCACGTGTGGCTGTGAAGCAAGCATATGAACACTGGAAGAATGTCTTTACATGTGACAACGGAACACTGAAGTTTCTACTGATGACTTCGGTTTGAGCCATTCGCCTCTACCATCACCTGACATTTTCTCGATGGAACCATCGAGTTCCTTAGACCCTTGTGTACTGGAGACCCTTGTGTAATACACTGGATAAGTTCTCCAACTCTTTGGTTTACGAGGACAGCAATCATCCCCCGTTCAGCGATATGTATTATGGCCCTATAGATCCCAGCATATCCTTTGACACACAGGATCTTGGAGCTGCACTGAAAGGCTTTATTGCAACTTGTTTGACTACTAGTAGCTATCTAATGGGTTCTTATTGGGTTGTAACCATATTTGGCAAGCAGTTTGTATAACTTATGCACTGAAAAGTTTGGGGTGGTATGGTGTGTGAAGGTGGAAGTTTGATTTGGAGTGGGTTAAATTTATATATTTGTGAGAATGGGTTGGTGGGGTTACAGTTTGGGTTCCAACCCAATTAACAGGTTGATCTGCACTGCATGGTGGCTGGTGGCTCCGGCTCGTGCCTTGGCTGGTCCAAAGGAGAGATTCAGAAATGGAAAATATGGATTTGGGTGGTTACGCACTCTGCTTGGGCTTTTGGTCGATGTGGTGACTAGGGGCAGAGCCAGGATTTAAACTTAGGGAGAGTTAAGTGAGCAATACTGGTAACAATCATACATGATAATTTATCCACACTACCAGAGAACTGAACTTTTATTCATCTTTTTTTTGTCCCGATTAATATTGGACCCGTGACAAAAGTGACTTTAGTCCCGGGTAAAAAATGTGCCACCGAACCCCAGCAGGGGGGTTTTAGTCCCGGTTGTAAGATCAACCGGGACTAAAGCCCCCCTTTAGTCCCGGTTGTAACGGCTACAAAAAATCTCACCGACGCTCCCCCTTTTACCCCGGTTGGAGCGGTTGGAAATTTCAACTGGGACAAAAGACCCCCTTTTCCCGGTTGGTAATTCCAACCGGGACTAAATCTTTTGTCCCGGTTGGAATTTCCAACCGGGACAAAACGTCCAACTAGATCTCCAGGCACCCCCCCTCCCTCTCTCCACCTTATCTCCTCCCCTCCCTTTCTTTATCTCGCACGCAGCCTTATCTCCCTCCACCTCCTCTCTTCCAGGTGCACCGACGCACCTTATCTGTTCTCCTCCTCCTTCTCTCCCTCCTCCCTCCTCTCTTCTAGGCGGATGGTCGACGTGGTGGCCGGAGTGGGAGGGCGGCGGGCGCGGGCGGGTCGCCAGCCGGCACGGGCTGGCGGCCAGCTACCGGCGCGGGTGGCTTTTTTTTATTTTTTTTGGAAACTTTTTAGTCCCGGTCGGTTTTAGCAACCGGAACTGAAGGAGGTCTACCCCTTTTGTCTCGAAAATTTAGTCCCGAATGAATTTTCAGAATCTTTGACCCCTACCAACTGGGACTAATGCTGCGTTTTCCAGTAGTGCCAGAGTATGGAAAAAATAAATTGAAGGGATCGTGACACTCTAAAAAGGGGTTGAATTGGGTATTCTAAAAACTAAGAGTCTAAGCACATATAAAAACCTATTCCAATTTCTATCTAGATGTACACTAGATTTTTCTATGTGTTACTATCTCTGCTGTAAAAAAGTTTTGCAACCTAGATTTCAATCGTATAAACTACGCATGGCAATTCTAAAAAAGGTAAATACGATAAACTACGCATGGCAATTCTAAAAAAGGTAAATACGGAAGGTAAATGAGGTAGGGAATGCAAACACCCTTCACCCCACAATGATTTTTAATGAGGTATCGGAAAGCAATGCTTGCCACTAGTCCTCATTGTTGGAGTCCCTCTCAAGGGAAAGCTCACGTAAGGGTATAAGCTCACTGATCAAGTAACTCTGTAAGATAGCCGACGTGCCTTCCCCATGCTTAAGTGGGTCTCCATCTAGCCTCTTCCGGATGCTCCTTGTCGCTCTTCACTTGGTAAAGCTTCCACAAAACACCTAGGGCCTCTCCTCTCTATCACATGCACTGGCGGCTACTACACAAACGCGGTTGGAGGGTCTCGCAAAACTTACAAGCACCGGATTTACAACTCTTGGTGCGTGCAAGCACTAATAACAAAGATATGTGCAAACGTCACCTAACTCTTTGCTAATACCTAAATCAATGCATTAATGAGCCTAAACTAGCACTAATCAAGACCTAAGCTTTATGCTAATTGCCTTAATATTCTCTTTAGCACTTTGGTGTATAAAGCACTTGTGTATGTGTGAAAACTAAGCTTATAGCTTCTCCAAGCTCTTAACACACTTAAAATGGCCAGGCAATGGGGTATTTATAGCCCTAACTCCAAAAACTAACCGTTGCATAGCCATTGTAACTTTCTGCGTATCATCGACTGATTTGGTGGTAAGCAGGGGTAGCACCGAATAAATCGGTGCATGCCACCTTAGCTAGCCATTGGACAACTAATGCCCGGGTCCCATGGGTCACTGACTGATTCGATGCCCTATCTTGATCATCACCGAATGATTCGATGCTCTGATTATTGTTCTCACCGTATGAATCTGTGAGGCCTCAAATAACTTCAAAAAGTTCCAGAGCTGAATATGAGCCAATCTCGAGTTGAGCTGATTACACCGACTGATTCGGTGGTGATCCACTATTGGCACCGAATGAGTCGGTAGTCATAGTGCATATTGTCTTGGTCCTACTGCGATCCATGGTCACCTACTGATTTGGTGATATTCCCAGTCATTACCTATGAATCGGTGAATTGTGTTGGGTGCATAATTCCAGCATGATTCGCTTCGTGTCTTCGCATGTCTTTCTCTCGACTTCAATACCATGAATCGGTGATTGAGTTGGTGCACTTTCTTCAGCAGGATTCGCTTCAATTTTTTGCGTGTCTTTGTCCCGGCTTCATTACTATCAATCTCAGGATTTTTATTGTCATTTGGATGCCATAGAATTCATTTCTTTCTTTTCTTCTCATTTGATGGATTTGGAATTCATCCTTGAAACCTATAAAACACCTACAAATGTATAGCTTGCAAATACATTAGTCCCAATGACTATATCATTATTAATCACCAAAATCATTATGGGCTAGAGCCATTTTTGTTACACAAATCAATATATGCTTTATATGGTACCAAAGAAACTAAAGCTACTTGATGACTAGCTAGCCTCAAATTGAATTAAAAATATATACAAGAATAAAGTAAGATAGCATGTGTTTGTCAACACATCTCTATCAACTTGAATTTAGCTCAAGTTGCGTCAAGCTGAAAGCGTGGTAGCTAACATTCCATTTGGACTGTTATCTTGATACGAAAAATTAGTAGGATAGTATTTTTCTACCAAAGTCCAAATCTTTGACCTATCAACAAAGGTGTGGAGTCAGCACAAAAGTACTATTACCTCTATACCATGAGAATGTGAGCGAAGCACCCCCTGTTTATTTGGGCTTGGGCTAGTCTATTTCTCATCTTGGAAGTGTTGCAGCAGCAGCACACACTCGTTGAGGATCAGATCATGAATGTTTAGACATTGAGTGGGCCATGCGTGCATAAACATTGATTAGAAGGAAAATTAAGGAGTAGCATCTCTAGGGAAACAACAGCGTTAGGTGTGGGTAGTTATCCACTTTAGTAGTTTGATTTTAAGATTTTTTCCTTCTCAGGCAATTGAGTCGTTGTCTTTCCGTAGTGAAGGCGGAGGAGGGGGAGCATAGGCCCCGCAACCAAGAAATTTTCTATTATAAAATTCAAATCTTGACTAATTCTTTTAAAAATAACATTATTGGTCCACTTGACAGCTTGGATTTCTACTGTCCATGGTTGTTCCCAAAATGTCGACAACTGTTGGACACAAAGGATGAACCATGGAACGAGCATATGGGGCTACTTTTTAGAGCACATATGCCTTTAATTTCTTCAAGAAATTACATGCATGTCCCTTAAGTCTGAGTGCCAGAGCAAATATCATAATATGCATAATACAAATAGATGACAATAAAAGCACACAACAGCTTAATTAGGAGGAACCACAATCAAAACTTCAAATAAGGATGTAGCGTAGAGCAATCCCAGCGCAAACCCTGTAGGCACGCCAGATACCTTGAAGAAGGTCTGCAAATCCTCGGTCAACGTGTGATGAGGTTCGAAGCTAATATGGTTCCCGCTATGGTGAAGAACAGAATAAAAAATACGTGTGTACAGTATAGTGCTCGAGTCCCAGGAGACATTGTGATAGTGTCGCAACATAGAGGATGATAAACAATGATTGCAACGGCACATGCTAGTGAGTAACATGGTACCGATATGCCCGCTGCATTTTCCAAAAAACATTATTCTCATGAGTTTGGCCTGACCCTCCATGTCATGCTATGCAGAGGGGCAGATGCACAATGCTAGGGGGCATGAGCCCCCCTCTCCCTCTCTCTCTCTCTCTCCCTTCTTGCATCTTCTTCTCCCTCGTTCGCTCTTCTTTCCATGGAGTTCTAGGGGTAGCGAGTCGAGCTCTCCTCCCCCAATCCCCCACGTGGTATCCGCCCATGTGTAGAGTGGATGGCAAGGTTTATGAATGAAGAGGAGGGACGAGATGTGATTATATAGCCCGTATTATAGGTGGCTCCGTCGAGGGGCTCCGCTACGGGCATGAAGGTGGGGCCAGGCGCACCGAAGCTGCGGGCTGGGCGCATTTGAGGCGCGGCGGCGGCTCCGGTCCGATGATGACGGCAGTGCGCGGCGAGTCGAATTGATGACTTCCCATGCCGAGTCGTGTCGAGCTCAAGCGGTAGGTGCTCGGGACGGCGGCCGGAGGCGCGCAGGTTCGGTTGCGGCAGGGTGCTCAACGGTGACTCAAGCCGCGAGCGCCCCTTGCTAATGCAGCCGGTCGGGGAGGTGGCCGTCATCCACACGCGGCGGCCTCAAGCCACGTGCGGCCGGCAACCACGTAAGTTCCTTAACTTAGGGTTAGGTTTAGGTTTAGGGTTCTAGATGGGAAAAAATTGGGGATTTCTCATGATATTTGGGGATTTGCTAATGGGATTCAAAATTCGCCTTTTCCCCTCCTTCTATTGCTGAGTTGGGCTTCAATTTCACGGTTTGAGCTCTAATTTCGTGAAATCAAAACTAATCTACTAATAACATCTACTAATAACAGTAAACCCTAACTCCTAAATTGCTCAAAATTAACATGGAATTAATCTAACTTTGGTTCTGATTTGCACACTTAGGCACGTAATGAACCACATTAGTTCTAATCCAGTGTTGCTTAACTTAACAGATCAAGAAATTAACTAAAACTTGACCTAACCGAACTTGATTAACCCTTAAACATGAAATTGAGCTCTAATTTGGTTCGGATTTGCTATGTTATGCGCTAATGAATCACTCTTTAGGTCTAAGCCGGCACTGTTTTGCCAAAATTAAGGCTAACTCAATTAATCTAGGTCTAATTCCGTACTTAGGATTTGATATTCACTTAAGATGGTCTTATGATGCCGAAACATAACCAGGGTTTATTTTATCTAATCTGGATCTAATTCGGTGATTAGCACTCAACCAGACTTAAAATTCGCTAAACCGATCTAGATTAGTACTAAGTGCTTGAAGTAACTTTATAAGCTGATGCGCACTAATACTAATGGCACATTGTCATGCGCAAACAGATCTAAATAGGAGATAATTGCTCACAGATGTGCATGAACTGATGTGATTTCCATTAATTTCACCCCATAAAACAAATCTGATAAGCCTAATTCTCACGTACTCATGCACAAAACAATCTGCAGGACACTGATTTGCATGAACCGACTAATCCATCATTAATCAGAGGCATGAAAAACTAATTTGCATGACAGGACTAATCCATCATTAATCAGAGGCATGAAAAATTAATTTGCTCTGGGGTTAGGATCATGTTAGAACTAAGATGGCTCTTGATACCGATGGTTAGTATTAACTTAAACAGGATCTTAACTTAGCCTAATCATGATCACTAATTATAATTAATGCGGAATATTTAGATTAGACTAACCAGAGTCTTGAACCTCCATGATTTGCCTCTGAAGTTGATGTAGATGCTGATGTAAAAGTAGCAGTGAAGATTTGATCACCAGATTAAGCTCAATCTGATGATCCGTCCCTTTCAGTGGCCTGAACATGAGTACGAGCTTCTAGCCCTTAGCAGTCGAATTAGATTTGTTCTCGTGGAAGAACAGATCTGGTTTTGGGTGGCTAATCACGTCGTTAAGAGTTAACTCGCGATTAGGAGACCCTCTAATATATACGTAGCACTGCAGGGTAGGGCCGTACCTCGGTTACACCGGACTATAGCAACAAGCTGAGATATTTCGTGATTTATCTCTAATTAATCTCGGATTAAATTTAATTAACATCCTGTAATTAATCAGAGATCATATTCCAGCAACCGCCGGCCCAGGATGCTCGGCGCCAGCGGCATCGACCACATCGCCCAGGACCCGACCAAGCGGCGTTCGGCTGTGCGATCTCCGCGGAGGCCAGCGCCGGGGCCTCCGCCACCCGCGCGCCACTGTGGCCGACGCCGCCGCCGTCGAGCACCCGCTCGTCGCCTCCCTCCACGCGCTCCGCTGCCTTGCCTTCACCCCCGCCCGCCGTGCTCCCCGCCGCCGTGCTGCGGCCTTTCCTCGACGTCGTCCGCTCCGAGGACGCCGGCGCCACCGTCACCTCCGCCTCGCTCGCCGCGCTCCACGAGGTCATGTCCCTCAAGGCCGGGGCCGAGCCCGCCGTCGAGGAGGCTGTGCTTATGAGGATGCTGCAGGCGCTCCTCGCCTGCCTCCGCCGCGCTCGGGGAGGTCGTCGACGCCGTCGCCAGCTGCCGCTTCGAGGCCGGGGCCGAGCCCGCCGCCGAGGAGGCCGTGCTCACTGCCTCCGCGCCCCCGCCGCCGCCGCGCTCGGGGACCAGCATATCTGAACCACCGTCAACACCTGCTTCCGTGTGTGGCCGCGGGGCTAAAGGTAAGGTGGGGGCAGCTCGGTCATTTCCCCGTCCATGATCCACCCTGACACGGTGAGTTGGCGCGTCACGTTGGTAAAAATGTCAATGTAAAAAATGTTGCTTCGATTATGCAGAGCATTCGTAAAATGGCAAAAATATTACTTCGATTATGCAGAGATGAGAGATGGTAAATACGTAGGTAGTACGTTCGTAACCCCCGACCCAAAGAACCATGTCGAACCGACCCAAAGAACCATGTCGATGAAGCAAGGTTCTGCTGCTGGTTTCGAGCGCAAACCCTGAACCCTCTTCTTGTCAGGTTCTGGTTATTTTTCTGCTCAATCCCAAGCGACGGCAGGGGAATATTCTCCGCTACGGCTTACTGCTATTTTACACAGAATTTGGCTTGTTTTCGTTGAGAGCGAGATCCCCATCACTCCAGATCACTAGTGCCTGCACGCGCTGCGCCCTGATTTCTTCTTCTCCAGGTACGCTTCTGCTCGTTCGTAACCCTCCATCGGCTGCCGCATTTTCTCCATTCCACATATTCATGGGGGTGTATGCCGAGCTCGGAGCTTTGGGTGGGCGGAGTAGCGCGTGGTGTGATAGGGTGGGATACTCGGCTCGCTTCTGTTCCGTCAAAAATTTCTTGCAAGATTCGCCAATCCGGGGGTGGGATTAGTGGCAAAGATTCGGTCTTTCAGTAGTCCGCGTTGGAATCATGCCAAGATTTGCTCTCCTACTGTGAACTTAACGCGTTTGGCCCTGGAAGACTACCAGGTCCGAATTAGAATACCAGATTTGGGAAGATTCTGACTCGGGAGGGATGCGATCTTTTACAATTTTTTTAATTTTGAGCGCATTATCTCACAGAGTTTGTGAGGTCACCTTATTAGAGCAACTCCAAAAGAATCTGTATCGTACCCCTAATACCTTGTTTAGGGAGAAAAAAAAAGAAAAAAAGACTCCAACAGCTCCCCCAAAACTTCCCAAAGTTATTTGCGATGCTAAAACAGAGCGCATATTTGCGCGACATCCTTCCTCCCCCAATCGCCAAGAGTACCCAATTATGCGCAAATATGCGCGGTGACGGGCTCTATTTTAGCGTCGCGAATAACTTGGGGAAGTTTTGGGGGAGCTGTTGGAGTCCTTTTTTTTCTCCCTAAGCAAGGTATTAGGGGTAGGATACAAATTCTTTTGGAGTTGCTCTAAGCCCGTTGTTCTGCAAGGTCCAGTTCTGTGTGTATCTTCAGAGTTAGCTGGGCTGTAGATTCAGTAGCATTTTCCTTAAAATTGATACAGCCATACAGATTTACATGTTTCTGTAATTACTTGGTGATTGTTGTGTTTGATCTTTGTGTTACCTTTGCAATGGTAATTACTGATGGAAGCCAAGTACTGAAGTCAGCTTCTTTCGTAGAACATTATTTCGATCAGTGCATAGCACGTTGATTGAGTCCTGAGGTGCAGGATGGAAATTCTGATATATATCTCACTTGTTGTGCTTCTTGGTCTGGGAGCCCTGTTTGTTATTCCAAGGTCTAACTGCAAAGGTAAAAGTACGTATCACTTGTAATCTTAGTTTGAACCCATTGCC
This sequence comes from Setaria italica, assembly GCF_000263155.2. NCBI lineage: Eukaryota > Viridiplantae > Streptophyta > Magnoliopsida > Poales > Poaceae > Setaria > Setaria italica. The sequence goes on along the minus strand of NC_028451.1, from coordinate 27,236,139 downwards.
ACTTAGTATTTGTTATATTGCAGGTAAAGGAGATGCAGCGCATCTAGCAGGCAGTGGAAAGGTGAATGCCATCTTTTATCATTGAATGCTTTCGCTTTCTCATTTCTGTAATGCATATGCACGGCTAACCAAACTGATCAAGCAATTGCTTTAGAGTATGCTTTATGAATCTGAAAAAACAATTCTTTGACTGAAAGACAAGACTGATGTAGGTTATGTGGAGACCGAAATGCACATTCAGATGTGCCACTTTCTTTACCTTAACCTCATTCTCATCCGTTCCTTTCTGTCATTCCCCATTCAGATATCTAGAAGCTATACCAAGAAAGAGGTATCAACTCACAACACAAGGAAGGATTGTTGGATAATAATCAAAGATAAGGTTAAGAAAGCGATTTACCATTTTACCAGCTATGTTCATCCAGCTCTGAATGAGGAAATTGAAAACTGCTTGGACTTTCTGTCTTATGATTCTTCAGTTTTGTGATTATCCAGGTTTACAATGTCACTGCATATGTGGAAGAGCACCCAGGTGGTGATGCCATCCTAAACAATGCTGGAGATGATTCAACAGAGGGATTTTTTGGGTTTGTAACTTAACATCAATTGTTTACACTGCATTCTGCTGTTATTATTCACAAAATATGTTTTTTTCCGAAACAAGCGAAGGTTGTTACATCTTTGCCACCCAGATTTTAGTTATTAGTATGAATTACAGAAGTTTCAGGTTATGGTCTGCATCTTTTTTAGGTTAAACTTTCTTAGGCGATTAAATTCCTTTACGAAACAGTTTATATTGAATTTCTTAACAAACTTTTTTGTTTATATAAGCATTAAACTTGGATAAGGATCCTTTATTTTCTATTTCTAGAAATCTAAAAGCTGTTGTTTTCTAGGAAATTGAACACAGGATAAATAACACCTTGTTTCTCCTATGTAAGGTTTTTGTTTGTGAGGATTCTAACTAATCAAGAAACGAGAACCAATCTTTTGAACTGTCAATTCTCAATAGAACATGTTCTGACTTCACTGACTCAATACACTTCATCAGAACATCTTCACTGGCTCAATACACTTCATCAGAACAATGTAAAAGTTTGATAATCTGTTTAACATGTGGCCTAGGCTTATGGACATTTATCATAAATTGTTTGATGTTTGTTAGCTTAAAATTGAAACCAACGTCAAATATTAGGGGTGGGAGGAGTATTTATCAATGTTATTTTGTATTTTCTGTTTTGAGCAATAAATAAAGATGATCTATCATCTGTATTGCTAGCATCTTTCAATGCTGTTGTCTGATGATTTAATTTGTTTCAGCATTGTTCATGTATTAATTGTCTATAAGTGAAATGTGTGTATGGCGTTCCTAAACCTGAAGGCCTGAAAACATTCTAGATCCATGTCCATGTGATTGTTTCTATGAAAATAAGATATTAAAGATATACATGAGAACATCAATATGATCATGGAATAATTGACAACATCCAGATGATAGATGCTACGCGTCGATAAAGACTGTTAAACAATATTGATGTGCTTATCCTTTCCTTGCCAAGGAAAAAAATCTTCTGATATTGCTATTGCTTTTCTTCACAAGTCAATTGCACAACTGTATTACCTTTCATGTTTTATAGCTAAGACAAATATTATACCTCTACACGCTTTCAGCCCACAAAGAAGCTGTTACTTAAATGTTTACAGGAGCGCATCCACGAATTCATAAACTAAATAACAAAATCCTGACGATAGATGCTGCAGAACCATTGAAACTGAAAGAACAACTTGGATGGGGATTGTGCTTATCCTGTCCTTTTCTTTGGGGAAATTCTTTTTATTTTTGCTGTTGCTTTTCTTCACAAGTCAGATTGCATGACATCTCTGCCTTCCTTTTTTTAATGGCTAAGATAAATGTATGCCTCGACGCGTTTTCAGCCCACAACATGGCACAAGAGTATTCGACATCATTGAAGATTTCTGCATCGGCGAATTGAGGGACTGATGATAAAGAGGAGAGGCTGTCGATGATTCATGTGTGAACGCATGCTCTCTTCCACAGTTCATGACAACGATGAGAGGGAGTGAAACTGTTTCCTAGTAGTGATGAGGACTACTCCCAGCTTTGTGGTTTTGATTTCATATTGACTTGGTACTTTTACCATAGCAGTGTTTGAACATGGACCTTCGATGATTTCTAGACGTTTTGTTAGCTTTATCACTTTGTGAGAAGATATGCTTTTGTAGATCTTTGGAACTTTCTCAGACCGGACGACTTATTCTGCCAACCTTCATATTGATGTTTAGCATGACAATGAAAGGCATTTGCTCAGTCCAATTCTCCCCTTGGTAATGTCTGAGAATGGCACACCTGTTGGGCTCAAGGAAACACGTTTGAAATTTCGATGCGCTCATTTTTTGTAACATCTTCTGTGAAAAAACACTCCATTCTTTTGCTCACGAAATAATCTTGATCAAAGAGATCATCTTCCGAGATCTGATCAGGTTTATTTGTGAGATTGTTAAACAAGACTGAATAAGATGAAAGACAACTCTTTGATAATGGCTCAAAACATCAAAGGATCTTTATTTTCCTCGGACATAAAAGATCAATAATACAATGCAACACAACACTCTCAGTTTCAGAAGAGCAAAAAGAATAAGAGAGGAAAAAAAAGACATTCACTACTCTCATCATCTACGGTTTTACGCCTGCATGGACCCAGGAAGCAGAGCTCGTGCTCTTCCCTCCTCTGTTCCTGGACGAAGGCCCAGAGGCCAGAGGGATGGTCGCATCACATCAGCTGCTTCGATTTCCCTATTTTTCATCAGCTACGGAGATCGGCGCTAGGATCGGATCACGCCAAGAAGCTCGCTATGTCCAAGTCGAGGAACTCGTCGAAGCCGTCCACGGCGGGCAGCGGCGGCAGCGCGCTGGCGGCGACGAGCGCGGACACGACCTCCTGGAGCTCGTTGTGCCCCCGCCACTCGGCGTCCTCGAACGGCAGGTAGGAGGCGGCGACGTGGTTGTTGGAGTCCGAGGTCGCCGGCGACACGCCCCAGTTCTCCGACGTCGAGAACGGGCTGCGCTCGGCCGCCGCCAGACACCCGCTCGCCGGCGTCGAGGAGGAGAGGTAGAACGGCGCGGCGGCGCCCCTGCCCTGCGGGTCCGCGGCCAAGGCCGGCAGCCCCTCGGTCTTCACCGTGAGGCCGGCGGCCAGGCTCTGCAGGAGGCCGTTCGCCTCCGGGTTGTGCTCCGGCTGGCCTGCCGCCGCCGCCGTCGGCCTCTGGACGCAGGTGTGCTCTCCGTGGTAGATGACGTCGAAGAGCGTCGGGTCCTCGTCGGTGCGCTGCACCTGCTTCGTCGCCAAGCATCCCTGGGAGTGGCGGTGCGTGCAGCGGTAGTAGCCCCTGAAATTTTGGCACGATTCAGATCAGCCACAGTTTCTAAGCTGTAATTTCTGTAACTTGCTCATCAGAACAAAAAAGGGAAAAAAATGTGATAGTGAATTCGGAGAAGAATTGGCACGAACTAGCATCACCAATCCAATATCAAAAGATTGTAGCAGCATACTGTGTCCTAGCCATACGATGCTATCCAGCAAGTGGAGGCAATCATTCCAGGAAGAGAACAAAGGCTACAACTTTCAGAAAGGACAGGACAGCTACAATATCCGAACCCCAAAAAGCAACACACGTGCAGATTGGGCTATGAAAAAGATAAGGGAAAGAACAGGAACGAACCTTGGGTTCTTGGCTCCAAGAATCTCCTTCTGGCCGTACTTCCTCCAGCTGTGGCCGTCGTTCTCGGCGGCTCCTCCGCCGGCGGAGCCGGAGCTCACCCTCACCTGGTGCTTCCTCTTCTCCATGACCTTCCTCTTCTTGGCGTTCTTGAAAGGCCCGTCGGTGACGTCGCTGGTGGGCGTCGCCGAGAGGGGCGAGGCGGGCCGCTTCCGGCCGCCGGCGCCGGCGTCGAGGCTGGAGGAGGTGATGATGCTGATGGAGCGCTCGGTGATGGAGAAAATCTGCGTGGTGAGGTGCCTGCAGAGGTCGTGCGAGCCGCCGAGGTGCACCTCCAGCTGCCGCACGAGCTCCTTGATGTGGCTGAGCTCCGTCACCACCAGCCCGCCGCCATTGCCGTCGACGCTCTCCATCGATCTCGCCATAGCAAAGCTCGCTAGCTTCCTAGAATTTGTTGCTCAAGGAGGAAGAATAGGCTAGATTATTTCGTCGTGGCGTGGCGTGTGAATTGGCAGGGACAAGTGGCCGCTGCCGGGGAGAGGGAGAGTTCAGTTGTGGTGAGGGGGGAGGTGGAGTGACGCGAAGAGGGCTGCCCTTTTAAAGAAACACGAAGCGCGTTCCGGTGAGGCCGAGGGAGGAGAAGGGAGAGGGATTTGACCGGTGAGTTCGGTGGCGACTGCGGCGTGATTGGGCGCAGCCATGCCATGTCGGATCGCGACACGGGAACACGTACGCGAGGGGGGACCTGACGGCAGCCTTCTCGGACGCTTCGTTCGGGAGTTGGGAGCGCCATGGGAAGGTATAGCCGGATTGGCTTTTGTGGCACTTGGTTGATGCTTGAGAGATCGCCATCACCGTGGGAACCCAGCAGGGTTGATGCGTCATCGGAGGGATGGGACCCGGAAAAAAAAAGTTGAAGACGATGCTAGCTATATTCTGCTAGTATATGGTGATTGGTGCATTCCATCAGTCGATTCGTTGCTTAATTATATTTTAATTTGGGTCTGGTGAAGCTTTTTTTATTTTGTTTTTTGGACAAATAAATATTTTGTAACCATGGAATAGACAGATTATTTAACCTGGGTAAACACTTGAGTAAGCATAGGTGACAAGCATTGCAAATTTTGTGACGTTAAATAATCAACCAAATATCTAACGGTCTCAAAGTAGTAGTTTCCCTTTTCAAATTCGTGAAAAATGACTACACATAACACTTGGACGTGGGAATGTGGTGGGAGACCTTCAGGTCACGTCAAAAAGAAAACTCTGCAGGTGTATAATCGGATAAAGCCTAGCTACAATGATTTATGACGTTATATAACTTGTCTAGTTCATATTGGCACTAGATTGTTTGGAGAGATCGGCATCACCGTGAGAATACACATGTTGGTGCAGTGCGTCCTTTGGAGTATGGGCCCGGAAATCTGAACCGAAAAGCTGAAGATGCTAGCTCACTATATACGATCGAGTGTTATATGGCATATTTGATCGATTGGTTTGTTTAATTGTTTGTTTGGATTTCGTGGCTCTTTCATATTTTACTTGGAGATAGTTATGTATTAAAGCATCTAGTTAGCTATGAAGTGTTTTACCTTAGAGTTTTGCTCTTATTCCGAATAAACACATGGATGGTAAACCCTACCAAACCATATATGGGTGATTTGGGGATTACAAGATTTAAGCCACGTTTAAACCTGTAAAAATCTCTAAATATGTATGCATGCTCAACTTGGTGGAATTTTGAGGTCAAGTAAAGTGGTTTCAAAGGTAGTAGTTTTCCGTTCTACAAAACCTTGAACAGAGCAAGGAAGCGTGAAAATTTAGTACACATGACATGAGACATGCATGTTACATCCAGTGATGTCGAAGTGATGTATCACACACTCAGACCTTGAGCGTGGGCATCTCTTAAAATAAAGTTTACTATACAAGCAGCCAAAGCCTATGATGATAAGGCGTTGTTGTATACTATATCTTGTCTATAGTTCATATTGGAAATAAAGAAAACTTTGCTATATGGTTCCAAACACATCGCTTTCAATTCCTGCATGTTTGGTTGTATGCTTTGGCTTTCAGGTTTATTTCGCATCCTTGTGTTTTCTAGTGTAAGACCTCAAGCTTCCTTTTTTCCGCGCTGCTTCACATTGAAAAGTACTGGCAGCAGCCTGCAGGTATGAAAAATCAGTTGAATCATGAGGCAGCCGCAGTTTTGCCAATTTCAGTCTCTTCAATTTACACACGACAAAAATTTCTCTTCATTTATCTCACAGTACTAGCAGTATAGTATCATTTGGAAACAAAAAACAGGTACAATATTATTAAACGTTCTTTCCTGATGAGTGATGACACGTTGCACGACACCCTGGCCGGATCATTAAACATGTCGGACTTAAATCTTGCACCACGGTAGCGCCCGTTCAGAAGTATCATCAGCAGTGCCAGAACTTCTAAAGTAAAGTTAACACACACTGTCAGAACCTTAGACCAATCTTGGACATTTCTAAGGCCAGTTGCCCAGATGACGACTAATTCAAACATATGTCCATTTGCATGCCTGAACGGAAAGCACATTCCATGACTGTTTTTGTCGATCTCTAGCATGACCACTTGAGAAAATGAACAAAATGTTGAATTATTGAATCGTACCTCTTTTCTGTTTGTATTTCTATATACCCAAACTTATATCTTTATAGTACAATTATCGATCCAATGGATAATTAAAGTACAAACTTCCAGCTGCAGAACTAATAACATACTAAATTTTATATGATTGTCGTTAAGTTGAGGTATGGCGCGCATACGTATGTATCCATGTTGTTATTTCTTTTGGTAGCTAGGATGCTGCAGCTATGTTGCAGTTGATACTATAAGCATCATTATTTAGTGTTTAGTGGTATAGCTACCTCAACCATATGTGATCTCTGGTATTTCTTCTGCTGTTGATCAGCTTTCTATACTGTCTTAGAATAAGCCTCGGTATTAGAAAACTAGAATATTTTTTAGGGTGAGAAAATTTAAAAAAATGCCACTGCAAGTGATGATGATGTGTGAATAACAACCTTTCTTCCGCCAGAATCAGAAAATTAATTCAATGCAATTGCCAGTGCAAGTGATGATGTGTTCCCCAAAGGAAACTAGAATATTTTTTAAGCTACTTAGGGAGCAACATGCATGTATTATATATTGCCTTTGCCTTAATTAATAAATTAGATGCTTACCGATTCTTTTATGTTTTGTATTATCATAACGTACAACTTTGAGTAATATTGTTATGCGAATCTAGAATTTGGGGTTCACATAAAAAAAATCACGGAAGAAAGGTTATTCACACTCTTTTGGGAGAACTAAAGTTCCCACACTTTTTGTCTCGTCACTTCTCCTACGATCGCTTTTCTTCAGAATCGGTATCGTGCTTACGTCCTAGCTTGAGAGAAGCCGTTTCTGGAGGGGTAAAACTAGCGGTGGAAATGAGGAGGGGTGCTGAAGTCAGAGCTCCCTTGCTCCCCATTGGCGAAGCAACGTGGAAGCTGACTGGGACCAGGACCATTACGCGTTGAGGGGGTGAGGGCAGGCGGTGACCTCAGCAGATGAAGTAAGCATGACGTTAGAGAGAGAAATAGAAACAGGGCGTGCCATAGATGTCCATGCAGCCCGCAGCCCGACAGCCCGATACGAAGCTCATTTTTTTAGCCCGTCTCAAGCCCGGCCCGGCCTGTAAATTTTCGAGCTCGGGCTGGCCCAGCCCGATGCCTCGTGCCGGGCGTGGGCCGGCGCCTCAGCCTGACGGGCGGCACGGCCCGGCACGATTTTTCATTCCGGCCCGAAATGGCCCGTTAGTATCCTCCCTAAATGACAGTATCCTCCCTAAATGACTAAATCCCTACCGGCTCCAGTCTTCCACCCGTCACCCCTTCCTCTTCCATTCTTCCCCATCGGCGCATCGCATCTCTCCCTCTCCCGCATCTCCGACTCCAACCTCCAGGCTCCATCCTCCACCCGTCTCTCCATCTTCCCCATCGGCGGTGCGGGGACCGGGGAGCGGTGACGTGGGGCCGGGCAGGGGAGCGGCGGCGCGGAGGCCGGAGGCGCGAGGGGACGACGACGCGGGAGGCCTACGGGGGGATGGCAGTGACGGCGCGGGAGGTCGGCGGCAGCTCGGGGGCCGCAGAGCGGCGCGCGTGGGAGGACGGCAGCGGGCAGCAGCGGTGGCAGCGCAAGTCCAGGGAGTGGCGGCACGGGAGGCCGGGACCGGCGGCGCGGGTAGGCGGGAGCGACGGCGGCGGCGTCCGTGCGGGCGCGGCTGCGGCGGCGTGGGCCGTGGGGGGCCGGGAGTGGCTGCGGCGGCGCGGGCGGTCGGGAGGGGCGGCGCGGGGAGGCCGGCAGCGGCGGAGGCAGCGCGGGGAGGCCGGCAGCGGCAGAGGCAGCGCGAGGCCCGCCGTGCATCGCGTTGGCCTGAACCCAGCCGTGCCTGACGGGCTGGCCCGGCACAGAAAAGGCACAACAGGCCCGTGCTTGGGCCGCCGATGAGGCCCATGGGCCGGCACGGCACGGCACGACAAAGCCGTCGTTACGGGCCAGGCTCGGCACGAAATCTAACGGGCCTCGCTGGGCCCATGCCGGACCGGGCCGGGCGGCCCGAATGGACATCTATAGGGCGTGCTGCTGGAAATTAGCTGATGATGGAAACGCTGCAGTACTGGAGTGATGAGAGAGTCCTTGTCTCCTGTGTGGCCATTATTTGGTTTCTCCAACTTTGGTGCATACGCTTGATGGAAACTGGGGCATCATATGATTAGGTCCATACCTAGTTAGACCATGTTTTGACTGTAGCTGTCTTAGTAATGCTTGTAGCTTTGACAGGAATGGGAACATGTGTATGTGCTTAAGTTGCATACATGGATGCTGGATGTCCTTTTATTCATATTTCCAGCCAAGGCCTAGTGCTCGGAACGAGTGCACTGATGCGTCTCAAAAAAACCATGGTCTTACGCTAAGAAAGGTGAAGTAAAGGACCACGGTTTCAGGTCAGGTTTGTTTCAAACAAAAGACACAAAAGAATCAGGAGGCATCTAATTTAAGTTGTAAATGAAGTTCTCTAACAAGAATCAAACGGTTCAATATGTACCATTACTTTGATTATCTGGATCTGAGGAATCTGACAACTTGATGAGAAGGGCGCAGAAGATCACGAGCCACGCTTAGTACACTATATATAGCTAGTGGGGTGGCAAGGTAGAGAGAGAATCAGGATAAGCAGCTAGCTCGGCATAGATTAAAGCACATGCGCCAATTTGTAATGCGATTAGGGACCCCCACAAAGGCGTTTGCATAGCTTAAAACAGAATCAAAGTAAAACCTGTGTATGTGTGGCCCCGGCTTGGAAGAGAAGGACGACAGGGATTTTTGGGTGGGTGGAAGCAACAAACAAAAAGAAAAGAAAAGACAAACGCAACAAGGGATGAACTATTTTTCCAACGCTCAAAGACGGTGTGCTTGTTACATCGACGCGTCTTTCGTTGTTCTTCCCAGTTAAAGGAGTACTTTTGGTGTCCACGCGCGCGTAAGGTTGGTTGTTTATTACTACGATTGTTAATATGCATGCAAACATATAAGGCCACCGAGAGATCATCAACCTAGCGATGTGACCCAGCCAATATCATATGCCAATAATGCACATGCAACCTTACCAATGCCGTCACGCACACACATGGCCAGGTAGTAGGTGCGAAATCCTTCTAGTGCTGTACATAATATAAACTGAAACAGGCAGCACACCAGTAAATACAACTCGATCCAGATCCTGTACAGGGTTCGTACGTACCTACGAAACCCACGGATCCCGGACCACCACCACACACACACCAGCAGCCCGTTTTTCACATGGCTATCCCTGCTGCGACACCACCACCGTACCCCGTCAGATCATGATCAAAACCCCAACTCCAACTACGACACACCATGGTGCAAATGCAGCAGCGTCGCGACCCGTTGGACCCTTGCTAATAACTCCAGCTCGCAGCAGCACGTACGATGAAGTGGAGAGCCTCGCTGGCAAGCTGGTCTTGGGTCTCGGATAATTAACCGGCTGGCCGGCTCCAGAAGGGTCTGCACGGTCCTTTGCATTGGGGGCCCGGGCAAGCGCTAGCTAGGCTACTCCACTCTACTTCTCTACGACGTCGTACGGCCGGTGAACGCACCGTCGCCGAATTTTCCGGCCTGGCCGTGGGCGCGACTGCCGGCCGGCCGCGGCGGACGCGGTACGCGCGGGCGCCACGCACGGCCCCGGCTGGCCGGCCGCGTGGGCCGCGGCCATTGACGTCCGCGCCCGTATAGTAAGCTAGCTAGGCTACGTCCGAGAAAGTTAAGCTATACATGCGCCTCCTTTTAGGCTTCAACGCGGTGGCGTCGGGCTTTGACGGCGACAGGGCGTGGCTGCCACGGTGTTGAGTGCCCTCTCGTGTCGCCAGGAAAGGGGAAAGGTGAGGCTCCCCCTATACTATGCGATGTGCGTACGCGCTCTTGGGGAAGACGACGGGGAAGATGCGCCACCAACTAACCGAGGGGTGTTTGGTTACTAACTTTAACACATGTCACATCGGATGGTTGATACTAATTAGGAGTATTAAATATAATCTAATTATAAAACTAATTGCACAAATGGAGTCTAACTCACGAGACAAATTTATTAAGCCTAATTAGTTCATGATTTAACAATGTGGTGCTACAATAAACATTTGCTAATAATGGATTAATTAGCCTTAATAGATTCGTCTCGCGAATTAGACTCTATCTGTCCAATTAATTTTGTAATTAGCTCATATTTAGTTTTTCTAATTAGCATCCGAATATCTGATGTGACCTTACTAAAGTTTAGCACCTCGTATCTAAACACCCCTGATCGAGCTTGATTGGTCAATTTCTCGGAAAACTACCCTGCCCTCGCGAGTGTAGTGAGAGTGCGAGACTGATCTGTCCATGTAAATTTCGCGGACGGAGGCGCGGCTCGGCTGAAAGAGGAGCTAATAAGGAAGAAAGCTACGCGTGTGTCAGCGTCCAAGTGTCGATTGATCTTGATGACCAGCCTGTAATTCGGGACTCTGTTCCTGCTGAACATTGATAATCTGATAGGTACATATATAGCTTAGTGGTTGGGGAGCTAGCGTTTCCCTGTCGCTATCTTTCTCTTCGTACGTACGTGCTACTGCATGCAATAATTTGGATGCACTGCACGTCTGCACCTACCAGGTGTACATCTCAAGTGTTGCATATACACGAACAAACTAACTTATGTATTATGCCCGTATATCTAGTGTTGCGGCGCAATGATGGTTGCAATGAATTCAGTTATATATGGCTATTGGATGCACTGCTACTACACAGTACACCTGGCTGTATCTGCCAGCACATGAGGATCGGATCATCTGCAGTAGCAGGGTTCCGATCCAATTTTCAAAACAGTTGGTGTGTTCCTGGACGTGTATGTAGTATGTAATGTAAGATCCCCAATCATACCTGCTCTATACTAAAACAATGCAAGCCAAAATCCAGAGGAACTTATGAAAAATTGGATAGAATTCTGGTCTGCGCAGATTGGGAATCCAATTTTCCACTTACCACAGTGCAAGCCTTAACCCACGAGAAATCAGATCATACTCCTTTGTTTATTAACACGGGAGAAAAACCTTCTGGTACAACACCACCTTTATTTAAATTCGAACTGGAGTGGTTGTTACGTGAAGGGTTTATGATATGGTACGCGAGGTTTGGCAAAGTGTTAGTGATGGCCATACCCCATCGGAAAAGTGGCAAGAAAAATTCAGGAGATTAAAACAGTATTTAAGGGGTTGGGCAAAAAATACTAGTGGTACTTATATAAGAAAGAGAAGAAAACTCTATTAAATAAGCTGGATGAATTGGATAAAAAAGCAGAGGTTACACAGTTAGATCAAGATGAATTGAATTTAAAACATGTTCTTAATGAGAGGCTTGCCGCTCTATTAAGAGAGGAAGAATTGAAATGGTACCAATGGGCAAAAGTAAAAACATGTTCTTAATGAGTGGCTGAAGTAAAAGAGGCAATTTTCCAGATGAATATAATAAAGCTGCAAGCCCCGATGGGTTCCCTCCCGAGTTTTATCAGATCTTCTAGGAGTTAATTAAGGAAGACTTAATGGCTCTGTGGAATTCACAAGGGTTCATTACCTTTAAACAGCCTTAACTTTGGAACAATAATTTTACTACCAAAAAGTAATGAGGCAAAGCAAATTCAACAATACAGATGTTAGCTTCAAAATTTTCACAAAGGTAGCCACAAATAGAATTACAAAGATAGCCCAAAGAACTATTAGACCTTCACAAACCGCTTTTCTACCGGGTAGAAATATTATGGAAGGGGCTGTGATTTTACATGAGACATTACATGAATTGCATACGAAAAAGAAGATGGAATTATATTTAAAATTGATTTTGAGAAAGCTTATGACAAGGTAAATTGAGGATTCTTACAACAAACTTTACGAATGAAAGGTTTTTCATCGACCTGGTGTAAATGGATTGAGGCTTTTACCCAAGGGGAAAATGTTGGAATTAAAACGAATGATCAGGGTTGGATCATACTTTCAAACAAAAAGGGGCTTCAGCAGGATGATTCGCTATCCCCTATTCTATTGAATATAGTAGTGGATATGTTAGCAATTATTATTGCCAGGGCCAAAAATGAGGGTCAGGTCGAAGGAGTGATTCCACATTTAGTACAAGATGGACTTTCAATTTAACAATATGCTGATGATACTGTGATTTTTTTAGACCATGATATTGAACAGGCTAAGAACATGAAGTTGTTACTTTGTATGTTCGAGCAATTATCAGGTCCCAAAATAAATTTCCACAAAAGTGAGATTTTCTACTTTGGACAAGCAAAAGAACATGAGGCCTTGTATTCGTAGCTTTTTGGTTGTAAATTAGGCTCTTATCCCTTTCGCTATCTAGGCATACCAATGCATTTTAGAAAGTTGAGTAACAAGGACTAGATGAGAGATTTGAGAAAAGACTAAGTGGTTGGAAAGGTAAAATGTTATCTGTTTGTGGAGGATTAGTGTTGATTAATACAGTTCTATCTAGTTTAACAATGTTCATGTTATCTTTCTTTGAGGTTCCAAGGGGAGTCCTTAAAAAGATAGATATTTTCAATCTAGGTTTTATTAGCAGTATGATCAGCATAAGAAAAAATATAGACTAGTAAAGTGGGAGGTCTTATGCCAACCAAAGGACCAAGGAGGTCTAGGGATTTTGAATATGGATATCTAGAATAAATGCTTATTAAGTAAATGGCAGAAACTTTTAAGGAATAAATACCTTAAAGACAAGGCATTAGGCTAAGTATATAAGAAACCTGGGGATTCACAATTTTGGATGGGTTTAATGGGTGTGAAGGAAGATTTTTGAAGCTGGGAAGATTTAAAGTGACTTCAGGAAATCAAACTAGATTTTGGGAGGATGTTTGGATGGAGAATCAGATTTTGAAAGATAAGTATCCTCAATGTCGTCCGAAAGAAACATGCCACTGTTGCAGATGTTTTTAGTACTACTTTAAATATCTCTTTTAGGAGGTCTCTGGTGTGGATTAAGCTAATAGAATGAGGTCTTGTTTAGTTCCCAAATTGGGAGTGGCAAAGTTTGCATTTTGCCATAAATGCGCAACTGTAGCATTTCGTTTGTATTTGTGAATTATTGTCCAAACATTGACTAATTAGGCTCAAAAGATTCGTCTCGCAAAGTACAACAAAACCGTGCAATTAGTTTTTGATTCGTCTACATTTAGTACTCCATGTACCGCAAGTTTGATGTGATGGAGAATCTTCTTTTTGCATAGTGCCAAAGTTGGGAAAAAGGGGAACTAAACAAGGCCTGATACAACTTAGTGGCTATAATATTAAATGTCAACCTTCAACGGGGAAGCGATGTGTTCATACAGGCACTTAGTAAGAATAATAATTTCAGTGTTCATTCAATGTACAAACATCTCATCAGTAATGGTGTTAGAGTCACATAAGAGATTTGTCAAATGAAAATACCATTAAAGATCAAGATCTTATATAAAAAAGGAATAATCTTAACAAAGGATAATTTAGCCCGGAGAAATTGGTAACTGCAGTTTTTGTAGTTGTGTGGAAACCATTAACCATTTTTTCTTCAAATATTTTTATGCTAAATTCCTTTGGCGGGGCTCTACACGTAGTATTTGAAATTGCTCCACCAACTAGTTTCACTTACCTTTTTAATATCTGGGCAATGTCCTACACAAAGTAGGAGTACTTACTGTTACTACTTGGCTGTTTAATTTGGTCAACATATATCGGACCTAGCTAACCCAATAATTTAGACAACTTGCATGTTTGACGAGCAAGATAGCAGTTCCTGTCTATTTAGCAATAATAACGGCCATCAAACTGTCCAGTGGCAAGTATATAAAGAATCTAAATTAAACAGGAAACGCACCCGTGTCAGGGAATGATCCACAAGGGTTCTTTTCATCACAAAATAAAAAAAAACATTGCTATCAAGCTAATTAAACTTCTTTTTGCTCCTAGATCGATCTAGTTTTCAGCTTCCCTGTTGGTCAGATCTAGTACAGCTAGCTGTAATCAAATTGATTTTTGAATGCGACTCTTGCTCCAACTTTTATTTTGTGGGTAAAATGAATTCCGATATGAGACGTGAGCGCTGGTAAACAAATGAATCATCGAATAGTTGTAACTACCGGTCTACCGCGCTACTTTGATGAGGTAGATGTTGCTTCATGTATGGTACAAAGAATTTGTTAATGCCGTAGCTTATTATGGCTAGACTTCGAGGAACATATAGCTTGGTTTATGAATTTTAGTTTGTTCAAAAAAAAAATCGTGTTACTGTGTTGTGCTGATTTTTATAGGTTACCCATCATGAGGCGATTATGGTTTGTTGGTACATCATGTGAATCAAGTTTGTCATTATTATTGTCTATAATGTTCTGAATACTGATTACTGTAATTTTATTTTGTGGAAAAGAGTCTAATTAGTATATTCAATATTCAACTTGCATTACAAGTGTTTTTTTAGTGGGACTAAGTTGTCCATTGTGTCTCCAAATCCTTGGATACAAAATTCTAAAAGAAAACTGTAACATATAGTACTCGGTTAAAGCCTATGATGATGCTATGTCCTGTTCACACTGGGAATGATAAAGAGAACTTTAGAATTCCTAACGCATCGCTTTCCTGCATGTTTGGTGATGGATGATTTGGTCGGTACTCGCTGGTCGATACTGCAGCACTCTTTTCGCTCTGTTCCAAACTGAAAAGTACTGGCTGCAAGGTCTTGTTTAGTTCCTAAATTGGGAGTGGCAAAGTTTGCATTTTGCCATAAATGCGCAACTGTAGCATTTCGTTTATATTTGTGAATTATTGTCCAAACATTGACTAATTAGGCTCAAAAGATTCGTCTCGCAAAGTACAACAAAACTGTGCAATTAGTTTTTGATTTCGTCTACATTCAGTACTCCATGCATGTACCGCAAGTTTGATGTGATGGGGAATCTTCTTTTTGCATAGTGCCAAAGTTAGGAAAAAGGAGGAAACTAAACAAGGGCCAAGTAGTAGTACTGTTCAGAAATTGAGCCCACAAAGGACACCGTGTCTTTAATTTCTTGGAAACATTGATCTCAAACTTTGTCCTGCTTTTCAGAATCAGCAGTTGCCAGTTGGCTACTTACCTGCTGCATGCATGTGAAGGGAGTACTAAGAGCTACTTTAACCTATAAATGTATAAATTTTTTTCGCCAAACTTGGAGCTAGCAGGTATTCCAGTTTGCAATGTAATACTCTGTACTGCTGGGAATGCAGGTAGTCTCCTATTCTCTATAATCCATAGTAAGAAAAGGCAATTACATATTAGTTAATACATGATTCATATTGAAAATTCTTAATTCATAAGAAAATAAGTGAAAAGTTAATTAATTTCATAAAAATCTTGGGCCTAAACTAGTCTGGTAAATAATCAAGGGTCATTTTCTGAACATGAGTTCTAGGATGAGTAATACATGCAACTATATGCAAGTGATATTTTCCCCTGGAAATAAGCAAGTAATTAATTAACAGTTATAGAAACTTGATTCATTGACATTGAGCAACATTTGCATATCTGACGTATCGGCTTTTCTGACCTAGAACCGTCAGAATCAATTAACCCGTTCCTGCAGCTTGAAAATGAAGGTTGTTAACACTTCTTTTGGATAGCAAAAGTTCCCAGTTTTGTGTCATCGCACAGTTAGCATCGTGCTTAATAGAAAAACCTATCTCTCTCGTCCAGCGCTACAGAAGCCGTTTCTAGAGGGACAAAACTAGTGATGGGACTGAGGAGTGGTGAAGTCAGAGCTCTCTTGCTCCTCATTGGCGAAGCTACGTGGAAGCTGACCCGGCCATTACGCGTTGAGAGGGCAGGTAATGACTTCAGCGGATGGAGCTAGGACGCCTGACGTGAGCATCGGTATCTTCTGTGGCTATTTTTTCTAGACCTTTTTTCTGGCCATGCTTTGGTTGTCCGATCTGATTTTATGCTTATTTGTGGTGAGCATGATGTTAACTACGATATCCTGGGATTAGGTTCATACTTTTCTTGGATCTTGTTTATGCCGTAGTGATCTTCAGAGATTTGGTAGAATTGAAGACATACCTATATCTAGCTATTAGATTTAGATGTCCTTTTCTTCAGATTTCTACCAAAGTAAGTTCTGTCACCTGAAGTGAGCATAGTATTGTGCGTTTCCAAGCTGTGCATCACATCACATCGAACTGAGAAAAATACATTGACGAGTTACGTTGTATAACTACAATTGTATTGAAGAAAACATATAAAAAAACATTCACTAAACGAGATATAGATTGTTACCGAGACTTAGTATTAATCCACGATTAGTCGATTATTATTAGCATGTCAATACTGAACACTCGCATCTGCCGAGAATGATAAAATCAGGAGGGAATTGTTACTTGTAAAGAAGAGGTGAACTAATTACCACACGTGCAGCAAAGTATTCAATTCCATAGGCACGTTATCACAAACTATAGATTAAACGACGTATTCATGTGTACTGGACCCCCACCATGATGGCGGGAACAGAATAATGCCTTCGAAACAAACAGAGAAATATATGCTACACTACTGTTTGTTTTTTAGTTCAATCGCTGAAAGGTGCGCTCATTACTTCAACACGTCTAGTCACAATATGTGCCCCACCTGCGCTCTGTATGCGACCATCGGTAACTTTTGTGGCCACAATTTGGTTCTCTAAATTCTGTGCCTATTATGAATAGGTTTTGATTTGGACATGTTAGCTAATGGCAAACTCTACAGATCAGGTCTGGTTTGCCAAGTTTCTTTAATTTATTGTGCGAAGCAAAAGCCGGCATGATAGAGAAATTAAGTAATTAAGCGATGATATGATTAGGTTTGTACTTAATTAGATCAAGTTTAGACAGTAGTGATCTTTGGATTTTTAATTTGGCAGATGAAAACTTCCTTACCTAGATGATGTTGAATTTAATCGTATTTGTATGTATTGACCAAACCTAAGTTCCTCAACCCAAAGCCAGCATAGAGATAGATGCATTTCAAAGATGTGCACTTCATACTATCTTCAGTTATGTCACAGCTAAGTCTGGACTGCAGCTCCAGAACGAACTAAAAACAAAATAAAGGCATACAAATATCAACTTTATGCGGTAGCTAAATGAACTTAATTCTTTAACAAAAAGTTAGTGGTTACATAAACATATGCACATGAAGGTGTTTATCCAGGGAGAACACATGAACCATCTCGTTTCACATTTTGGCGGAGGTGAAACACTGGTGGTGATTAAGTAGAGAGAGTAGTAGGATCAGCTCAACATAAACCACACAGAGACGATGTTGTAACATATAGCTTCAAGAAAGTTATATTACAGTTGAATCTACGTATGTGGCCCTGGCCGGGGTGACAAGCACATTGGTAGATTGGTAGATATGAAACGGGGCGAGCTCAGCGATTAATCGCAGCATCCACGTCGGTAAAAAAAATTTACGCCATTGGATTTAGGTTTTACGGCTCTCGTGATTGGCTGGTGCTCCTCGTGTTGCCTTTCTATATGTTGCACGTGGCAAGCAGCGTATCGCTGGGGAAAAAGAATCTACAACTGGAGACTTCCTCCGATCCCCTCACGCCTATGCCTCTTCTTTTTTTTCCCCAAGCTCGTCAGCCTCGCTGATGGCCGCACGGCCGCCACTCCGCCCAGGCCTTCCGCCCGTCCCCCACGTCGGTAGCGGCTGCTGCAAGACCGGAGCCGGTACTGCACCCCATCTTCGCCACGCAGTTCCTCTGCTCGGCGACAGAAGCCTGTGTTACTCTACTTATTATCTGCTGTGTTCTCATCAATTTCTATCGGTTTTCATTATTCCCTGCACAAAAATAGAAGGCTGGTACTAAAACAAACGGACAATGGGATCAGCTATTCTTTCCAACGCCGAAACGCGTCTTCCTTACCAGTGAAGGAATACTTTTCTTGCCTACACACACCACATTATTGTTCTTTTATGCTACACTGCTATATGCAAACATGATGTGACTAACAGATACTCCATTCACCTATAGGCTTCCTGAAAGAAACATATACTTGTATATAGTTTACTATACTTAATTTACTAGTACTACTAGTTGGCGTACAAGCACAACAGACAGGACCCAATTATCTTTACCTTATCACCAAGTGGAAAGGGATCTCGTGACACGGCATGGGTTCCTGTACGTGCCCATCCATCCATCGAAAGTCGAAACATAATGAAAACAACAGCGCACAACACTTCACTTCACCCCCATCGACGCTCACACATGGGCATGGGTGCCGTAAACAATGTGCATCCTTGCTCGATCTTGACAATACACAAACTGACACCGGAACCACTTGTATACTACTACTAGGTGTGACTGCCAGCTGTCTTGCTCGATGCTCACACAGGTTCATGCATCCGAAACCCCGGCGCCCAGCTCATTTAACACATGGGCGGCAGCTCAAGCCAAGTGAACTCGCTCCCCAGTCGACCCACGACCCTGTCATGTATCATCAGATTACAGGTACCAAGTGGCCTGATGGAGCCACTTCATGACAACACATTACATTGCACATTACCCCTTTGTCAACAGGTCAGCTAGTTGCAGTTGCAAGAGGGTAGTACTTACAATGATGCGGGCTGCTTGCTTCCCAGCCACCGTCCGCCACGCCGTAACTGCGCCGGCGCCGAAGCTTTGGAGGAGAAAACGGCGCCACAGTTGTGGCGAAAAATTGCACTGGAAATCATCTAGGCCTTGATTAGTTGCTCAACTTTGGACAACCAAAATTACTGTAGCGCAACTGTAGCATTTCGTTTGTATTTGTGAATTGTTGTCCAAATATTAACTAATTAGGCTCAAAAGATTCGTCTCGCAAAGTACAACAAAACTGTGCAATTAGTTTTTGATTTCGTCTACATTCAGTACTCCATGCATGTACCGCAAGTTTGATGTGATGGGGAATCTTCTTTTTGCATAGTGCCAAAGGTGGGATTTTAGGAGAAACTAAACACGGCCCTAGAAAGTTGTGGTGCACCACAGGTTCGTCAGAATCCAAGTGCCAACCCAGCTTTTTGTGTCAGTCACTGACTGGCATGGAAATCGGAGGCGGGCAACCAAGCATCCCCAAAACCAACCGGGACGGCCTAGGGTTTAATCCTTTTGGATGGAGCCGGGCAGCCTATTGTTGTACGTCACTTAAATCCTACTTGGATTAGGATTCTACGGGGTGTTCTATTAGAACTTCTATTTCTACTAGGATTTGAACGTTGAATCCTACTAGGTGCAGGACTCCTACTTGCATATATGAGGGTCTTGAAGTGGACTGTATAAACAAGGGAGTGGAGGCTCTAGGAATTAATCGAGCCAAAGGCAAACACCAAGGTCTCATCCAAGGTTTGTGAGAGGCGATTAGGAGCGCTCAAGTGAGATAGGCTAGACAGTTCTATAGCACTAGATTCTTGTATAGGGCAAGAATTAGAGGATCCTAAAGGGTCAAGTAAGGTTGTGAGGGAACGATAATCACTTGTACTCTTTTGGAAGTTGCGCTTAAAAAATCCACAGTCGGCTTTGCTAAAATCCTATTCTCTTGTCGTGGTTGCTTCAACGCCATCATTTGGGGTTTGCTACGAGATTCATATATGTTGTTCTTGATACGGTGCAAGCTCGTCTCGTGCTTGCAATATCCTTTCAAGATTCGGGGGGCTACTGCGCATAATGAGAGGTATCAAATTCTAACAAGTGGTATCAAGCCAAGGTCGGATTGATTTGATTTTATGAGAAGGTCGGCAGTACTAGGAAGCACGAAATCAAGACAATGTCAGGAATGTGGAATTAAGTAGAGAAATTTGATGGCAAAGGAAATTTCAACGTGTGGCAGTGCGTGGTGACAGATGTGCTTGTCCAGCAAGGGTTGATTGATGCTCTTGAAGGGAACAAACCGGAGACCACAACAGTTGAAGAATGGAAGGTGATGGAACAGAAGGTTATCACTACAATTCGACTATATCTCTCCGATGAGGTAAAGTACTCAGTAATTAAGGAAAATTCACCGAAGAAATTATGGAAGAGCTTAGAAGATTTGTGTATGGCAAAGTCGGTAACAAATCGGTGGGTGCTGAAGCATCAACTATTCAGGTTACGTATGGAGGAAGGCGCACAATTCGTCGACCATCTGAATATCTTCAACAAGCTTGTCACACGGCTGATTAGTGTGGATGGGAATATTGAGGAGAATGATAAGGCGTCATACTGGTTTCATCCTTACCATTATCGTGGGAACAATTGGTGATGAATATTCTCGTCGGGAAAACTACTCTCAACTTCAACGGGACAGTTGCATACCTACTAGAGGCGGAGTCCTTGAAGAAGCCACAGGACTGTTTCAAGTGGAGCGGGAAAAGTCAAGAATCGCGGGAAGAAGAAAGGCAAGAGCAAGGACAGCCATACATGCTATCTTTGTAACAAAGAGGGTCACATGATAAAAGACTATCCAAATTTGAAGACTATGAGAGGAGTATGCTCAGTGGCAAGTGAGGATGAAAGTGATGTACTTATCGTCAGTCAACCATATACTACTCATGAATGGATATTAGATTCAGAGAGTTGCTTCCATATATATTCAGCGAGGGAGATTTTTGACGAAGGATCTCTATGCCCGGTGAATGGAACTGTTCACTTAACGAATTGCAAGGAGTATGTAGTCACTGAGGTAGGAACAATTACATTGGAGATGCATAATGGAACACATTGCACACTGACAGGAATTCGGTATATCCCGAGTTTGAAAAAGAATATAATATCTGTGAGGTCATTAGAACTTCAAGGTTGTGATTTATCGCTTCAAGTTGGAGTTATGTGAGTCACTTGCAAAGGGCAAGTAATCATGAAAAGTATCTAGATTCATGGAGGATACCAAGTGATAGGAAATCTTAAAGGTGGTGCAACCTTTGGTTTGGTAAAAATCTTGATCAGGAGAAGGAAGTCGTCTCATCAACGACTGGTACTCAAATCTCACTTGCAGTCAAGTGCAAGGCTGCAAAGACAGTTGCAAAATCTAACAGTCGTAGAGGTGAAACTGCGAGCTGTTGGAAGGAGAAAGACGTGGTGGGACCGATCACGCAGTACCAAGGAGTAGGTGGAGCTCGAAGGCGGTACAAACCTATGGCATGGAGGGTTGTAGAAGAAGGTGGTATGGTTAACCAAACTACACAACGAAGGAGCTCTCATGTGAAGGGTGCACGCACTCCAGCTTGGACACTAACACACACATCGCGGTGATGCACACGAGCCCCTGTGATGGAGGCACTCCTGTGGTGGGAGTATAAAAAATAAAAAAAGAAGCTGATTTGGAGCGAATTCTTGGAGGAACATGGTGACTTCAAAGGATTAGAGTCAAGGTGAAGATTGTTGTATGGTGACTCAAATTCTACTTGAATTATGACTCTATAGGGGTGTTCTATTAGGACTTCTATTTCTACTAGGATTTGAACGTTGAATCCTACTAGGCGTAGGACTCCTACTTGCATGTATGAGAGTCTTGGAATGGACTATATAAACAAGGGGGTGGAGCCTCTAGGAATCAATCAAGCTAAAGGTAAACACCAAGATCTCATCCAAGGCTTGTGAGAGACAATTAAGATCGCTCAAGAGAGATAGTGTTCACAGTTTTATAGCACTAGATTCTTGTATAGAGCAAGAATTAGAGGGTTCTAAAGGGTCTAGAGCAAGAATTAGAGGGTTCTAAAGGGTCAAGTAGGGTTGTGAGGGAGCGACAATCACTTGTACTCTTTTGGAAGTTGTGCTTAAAGAATCCCCGGTCAGCTTCGCCAAAATCCTTTTATCTTATCGCGGTTGCTTCAACGCTATCATTTGGGATTTTTTACGAGATTCATATACGTTGTTCTTATATAGTGCAAGCTCGTGTCGTACTCCCAATATCCTTTCAAGATTTGGGAAAATGCTATGCATAACGAGGTGTATTAGATTCTAACGTTGCCCTACTCGACCCGGGGAATTCTCTCATCTCCAGCCGGGAGCGACGACGCCGGCCGCAGCCGCGGCAGACGCGGTTGGGCATGCAGCAGCTTACACAGAGCCATTACAATTGGTCCTAGATTGACCCAGAGTGGTGTTGAGTGCCTCATCTTGATCCTCCTGTCACGCCGAAGGGAGGCATGCGAGGCACGCAAAGCGTCCCGATGAATAAGGAAGAAGGCAACCGGCTCGTGTGTTAATTTCTTGGGAGTCCTCCACACGTGTCGATTGTTGGTCGATTGGTGTAAAGTTGGTGGATGCATTTGTGTGAGTGTGCCTGCTTTGTGGATTGGCTTGGATAGGTCGAGACCAAAATCTGCTTGCATTGAGAGCAAGTATGGGCGTTTGGTTCCCTTTGCTTATTTTTAGCACATGTCACATCGAATGTTTAGATACTAATTAGGAGTATTTGTTGGGGGAAAATATTAACGACCTCCTAATGACTCTTAAAACAACAATCATGAAGGCCCAGACCCATCTGCGGTAACGACGATTGCCGCCGGCCCAGCATGAGCGGGAAACATCACGCTTCATCTCGCCCGACCCAGAGCCCCGGGGTCGGACACCCCCGACCCCTCGACGGCAAAACTCCGCCTCGCCCGACCCACGGTCCCAGGGTCGGATGCGCCCGACCCCTCGCCGCAAGGTTCCGCCTCACCCAACCCCGGGCGTGGGGGGTCGGACTCATCCGGGCCCACAGGACAAGGATCCGCCTCGGACGCGGACCGGCAGACGAGGGTGCGGATCTCGTGGGCCCCTCGCCGATCTAGCCATAAATGCGCCGCGGCTCTAATGCGCAGAAAGGTGTCCGCGCCTCTCGACGTGACCGCCACAAGTACCCGGGCGGGACACTGTAGCCGCGACCGCACAGGGTACAGTGGCCACAGCTCCCCCTGATTCGTTAAGAGGCACTCATGGCCTGCGCCGCCTGGCACAAGAGGGAGTTCCGCCCGCTCTCACGCCCCGCGTATCTGGCGACAAGGAGGCGACGTCCGTGTTCCACGGGCCGCAAGCAGGACAACAGGGGTCAGACGTCTTCCCCGACGCGCACAGTTGCCATAACCGAACACCATCATCATGCTTGGCGGTAGCGGTCGCCAGGAGGATCGTCGACAGGATCAAAAGGCAGCCGCCCTCCTCCGGTGGACGCACTGACAGGGGCCGAAGGCCGGAGCAGAAGGCCGCGACCCGGGGACTTGGTCCCTCTCCTTGTATTTTAATTTACTTAGCTTATCTGTTTTACTTCTCCTCACACCTGACTCATCTGTAACCCCGAGCTCTCCTTGCGCTATAAAAGGAGAATCGGAGGCCCTGAGAGAGGGGGACTCTCAAGCCAACAGAACTCACATACACTCTCCACTAGAGCATCAGTGCATACCCAATAGACTTGGGACCAGCTCCCTCTCTCGCCTACCTGTAACCCCTACTACAGACCCCGCGTGGGCAATACGAGCAGCTCCTCATACTGGACGTAGGGCTTTCCTTGCCCGAACCAGTCTAATCCCGTGTCCTCCCGCGCCACCATCCGAAGCCTTACGCGCATAAAAGAAATTTACTAGCCGTAGTCTTAATCTGCTAATCTTGACAACGACAGTATTAAACGTAGACTATTTACAAAGCCCATTACATAAGTGGAGGCTAAACGGCGAGACGAATCTATTAAGCCTAATTAATTCATCATTAGCAAATATTTACTGTAGCCAACACATTATCAAATCATGGACTAATTAGGCTTAATAGATTCGTCTCGCCGTTTAACCTCCACTTATGTAATGGATTTTGTAAATAGTCTACGTTTAATACTGCTAATTAGTATCTAAACATTTGATGTGACGGGTGCTAAAAATAAGCAGGAAATCAAACCAGGTGCTGTGATTGACAGTGTTCTGGTTCGACGTGAGTGCATGGGCCCCTGAAGCGAAGAATTGATGTCGGCCAGGCAGGATTTGTCTTCCGGACCCGGACGACCTACCTAATGAGCCAATTATTGTAGTGTAGGTAGTAAATAAATATCATCACATCGATAAAAGGGGCAATGTTTTAGCATCATGCCTTGCTTTAATAATAATAGCCATCATCAGCTCACTGATCATATAATTCGGTACATGCACGCATCGCCGTTGGCCAGTCCCGTCAATCAATCGCACGCCGCCATTTCCCATTGACTTTAGTTCCGTACTCCCTCCGTTTCAAATTCAAATTATAAGTCATTCTAACTTTCTCAACAGAGTAGAACACTGCATTGGATCGCTAATGGTTAGCGCAGTTGCAAAAAACATAATCTATTGCTTGTCATCTTGCTTCAAAATGACATGAACTGCACTTTCTTGTCCATTTAATTTTGTCAAACATGTAGATGGGGGCCGAATACAATAATTTAGACGAGTTACTTGACGGGCATGACCTTGATCCCAATGCATGTCTCTCTCTATCTGCAATGGTCCTAAAGAATATGAGAATTGAAGCATGCATGCGTGGTACGGACAGATCCATACGTCTTCCTTCCATCACAAAATAACATTCCTATCGAGTAGCTGTTACTGTTGAATCGGTCTAGCGGCCTAGTTTTCAGCTTCCGGAGTAGACAAATCTAGGCCATGTTTAGTTACCCCAAATTCCCAACTTTGACACTATGCAAAAAGAAGATTCCCCATCACATCAAACTTGCGATACATGCATGAAATACTAAATGTAGACGAAATCAAAAACTAATTGCATAGTTTTGTTGTACTTTGTGAGACGAATCTTTTGAGCCTAATTAGTCAATGTTTGGACAATAATTCACAAATACAAACGAAATGCTACAGTTGCGCATTTATGACAAAATGCCAATTTTGCTACTCCTAAATTGGGAATTAAACAAGACCCTAGTAGGCTCGCGCACTCAATTTCGGATGTGACTCCCTGCACTCCAAGGCTCCAAGCGTCCCTAGTGCTGGAAGAATCTTCTTCGGAAACTAAAGCTAAAATGACATGCAATTGAAAAAATATTTAGTAACAAAAGTTTCTGGATCGCTGAAAACACAGGATAAATTTTTGTTCGTTAAAAACCTGTGTACTCTCCCTTTCTTCTCTTGTGTTTTTAATAAAGAAATTCCTTCCTTCATTCTCTTGTCTATCTCTGGAAGCCGGCCAGGCCGTGAGGCTGGATATGCTTGCGCAAGCATGGCATTTGCAAGGGTCCTGGAGCATGACGCCACACCCCATCTCACAAGATGTGGAAGCAGGGGAAGGAAGAAAACGGAGAGTGACTGGTGGTGCAGACGTGCATGGGTTGCATTCCGATCTCCCTTCAGATCTCCTGCGGTCCTGCCTGCCGACCCATGCAAATTTCCTGGAAAGCCTCGTGAATATTCGACGCGATCGTCGCGTAGCCGCACTGCAACATTTGAATTTAAGCTCGAGGCGATCAGTCATCAGTCCGACGAAACACCGCGGAATGTCTGGTTTAACTGGAACAGGCTTGAGTGCTTGACAATGGCAGAGCATATACGCAAAGCAAACCGTTATCGATAAAGAAAACAGAACAGATTATTGAGAGGTTGAAAAGGTGATGCTTTATTTCCCTTTTGAGAACAAAGGCAAACTTTCGACCAAGCAGAGTTGTATAGTTTTTCCATCATGATTGTATAGCATGCATGATTACTAAAAATATTGATGGCAAATATGTGATCGAGTCATTTATAATAGCAAATATGCAAAGTCCCGTTAGTCTTGAGAATGCCATTTTGTGGTTAGAAAGGAGACGTGCACTTACTGTTTCACATTCTTTACCAATAATTCATAATGTTAAAACCAAGGTTTTGCTCAGTTGTGAGTGCAGTGAGTAGTTTTCTGTAAGAAAATCTAGTTACTACCTCTATTCTCAAATCATATGACTCTTAGCACAAGCTAGTTAATTCGTTTCTAAACAGAGGGAGCAATGTATGCATGGTATGATTGAACTTTCAGGGCTTTACCAGATTAAATAGCACCCAAACTTTGTTTGCACTAGACCGCTAGTAATATGTTGGGCAATGCTTAAATTCACCAGAAACTTTCACGTTACTTTCACATGTCTGTCGAATTAACAACTCCACTATTCTCAAATATCCTAAACCTTTAGGATGGCTCTGACGAAGGAAGAACTTTTTGTCTTCCCTCCTCTGCCCCTGAACAAACGGCAGAGCATCACAGAGGGGGCGGTCATCAGGTAGGTTTTGTAAGAATCTCTCTTCCTCCCCGTGGATCACGCGAAGAAGCTTGAAATGTCGAAGTCGTCGTCGGGGATGCCGACGAGCGCGGACACCACCTCCCCGAACTCGAACTCCACGTCGCCGGCGACGACCTCGAAAGGCGGGAGAGAGACGGCAGCGTGCTGGTTGGAGTCCGAGGTCGCCGGCGACACGCCCCAGTTCTCGGACGTCGTCGACGGCGCCGAGAACGGGCTGAGCTCGGCCGGCGCCTGCAGGCACCCGCTCGCCGGCGTCGAGGAGAGGCAGAAGGGCGTGGTGGCGACCCAGCCCTGCGGCGGCTCCGGCGCCGCGGCCAGCCCCTCGGTCTTCACCGTCAGGCTGGAGCTCAGGCTCTGCAGGAGGCTGTGGGCGTTCGGGTTGTGCTCCGGCGGCTGCTGAGTGGCCGTGGCGGCCTCGCCTGCCGCCGCCACCGCTCCGCTCTGGACGCAGGTGTGCGCGCCGAGGTAGATGACGTCGAAGAGCGTCGGGTCCTCGTCAGCGCGCTGCACCTGCTTCGTCGCCGCGCATCCCTGAGAGTGGCGGTGCGTGCAGCGGTAGTAGCTCCTGCAATAATTTGCACGATTCAGGTCAGGATGAAGCTTTGGTTGTGAATCAATATTTGTGGAAAAAGAAGAGATTTTGCTTGTGAATTCGGAACAAGATTAGCACAAACAGCATCATCAATCCGATGGGAAATCTTTTTGTTTCCGTGCAACGAAAAACTGCACTTTCACTGTTCCCATCGGACAAGTGGAGGCCAAGCATTTGGGAGGAGAGCAGAGGCTTCAACTTTCACCCAGAGGACAACCACTCCATCCAAAGTAGAAAAAAATGTAGAAGCGATTCGATTCCACTTGCGAAAAAACACACACGTGCAGATTGGGCTCTGAAAAGATAAGGGGGGAAAAGAAACCCACCTCGGGTATTTGGCTCCAAGAATCTCCTTCTGGCCGTACTTCCTCCAGCTGTGGCCGTCGTCGGCCGGGATGTCGCCACCAGCGGCGGAGCTCACCCTCACCTGATTCTTAACCTTCTCCGTCGTCTTCCTGCAAACAAACCACTTTGATTACTTACTAGCAAACAAGCCAAGACAGATTTCTCAAAATAGGGAAAAAAAACTGCATACGGTTGAGCTTGTTCATCAGCAAGAGCTTGCTCACCTCTTCTTGGTGGTCTTGAAGGGCGCGTCGGAGACGTCGCTGAGCAGGCTGGCCGCCGCCGAGCGCTTCCGGCCGGCGTCGAGGCAGTAGTAGGAGGTGATGAGGGTGATGGAGCGCTCGGTGAGGGAGGAGATCTGCGAGGCCAGGCTCCTGCACACCTCCTGCGCCTGTAACTGTGACCCGCCCCCCAGGTGCCCCTCCAGCTGCCGCACCAGGTCCTTGATGTGGCTCAGCTCCATCACCACCCGCCCGCCGCCGCCGCCGCCTCCATTGCCGTCGACGACGCTCGCCATCTATCTCCGATCCTCTTGCGTGTGCTCTTCCTCACCGAAGGAACTTCCTCTCTCAAGTTAGCTTTGTTAGGCCAAGAACTTGTTTGTGTTGCCAAACAGGGGGCAAGAATTCGTCGTTGCTCGGATGAGGAGAGGCAAGGCAAGTGGGGAGTTGGGCTGGGGTGGTGAGGGAGTGAGGTGAGGCGCACGGAGCACCCCTTTTTATAGCGGAGGAAACAAGGGGAGTGAAGCGCGTCTGGCTTGGTGGTGAAGACGACGAGAGGCGATGATCGATGGATGCAACAAGATTTTGACCGGCGAGATTGCCAGGGATCGGACTACCGGGGCCTGATTGGCCACGGGGAATGCCATGTCCTAAACTCGCAACACGTATTCATGCAGTGGCATGTACGTACAGAGAACGGCCAACACAGGATCCTTCTTGGACGCTTCTCGTTGGGGAACCACCCGTGCCATGCCACCCTCTCACGGGTGGAAAAGTGAGCATTTGGCGGTGTTTGGTTTCTTTAGCTAAAATTTAACTCCTATCACATTGAATCTTCATATGCTAATTAGGAGGACTAAACATAAGCTAATTATAAAACTAATTACACAGATAGAGGCTAATTCGCGAGACGAATCTATTAAGCCTAATTAATTCATAATTAGCACATATTTACTGTAACATCACATTGTCAAATCATGGACTAATTAAGCTTAATAAATTCATCTCGCGAATTAGCCTTCATCTGTGCAATTGGTTTTGTAATTAGTCTACATTTAATACTCCTAATTAGTATTTAAATATTCGATGTGATAGAGACTAAACTTTAGTACGTGGAACCAAATAGGCCCTTAGTATAATTGGGACTAATCTTTCGAGATTAAAAATCCCCTTTTTAGTCCCGGGTAATACCAACTGGGACTAAAAAGTTAAAAAAAAATGGGCCACCACCGTCCTGCCTGCTTGCGCTGTTGCCCCCTGCAGCTCCGCCTCGACCACCGAACTCCAACTCCACCACAGAAACAATCAAAACAGTTAACACTTCATAAATTGAAGCAAAAGACACGCTAACACACAACCAATCAATTCGCACAAGATTCTTATTCATAACACAGCACAATCACAAATGAATCATTCACAAACAAATCATGCACTACCACTCATAAAGGAACCATTCACCGGTTTCTCGTATCCACAGGCTCCCCGCTCGCCATCTTGCCCGCACATGCGCCGGCGGCGGCCGAGGTCGGGGAGAGCTCGTGCGCCCGCGTAGCCGGCGGGCCACGCGCCGGTGGCGGCTAGCGCCCTAGGGCCCGACCAGGGAGGGCTCGCGCGCCGGCGGCCAGGGGTCGGCCAAGGAGGCCACGCATGCCAGCGGCCGGCGGTCGGGGAGGCCCCATGCGCCCGCGCACCAACGCCCGGCCAAGGAGGCCGCGTGCGCCGGCGGCCAGGGGGCCGGCCGGGGAGGCCCGCGCGCCAGCAGCCAGCAGCCAAGCCAAGGAGCCCCGCGCGCCGGTGGGAGCCAGTGGAGGGAGGAGAGAGTAGGAGATGCAGGAGAGGAAGCGATGGAGGGAGAGAGAGGCCGGTGGTGGGGAAAGGATAAGGTAGTGGATAGAGAGATGAGGCCGGTGGGGTGATAAAGGCTGCCAGGCCGGTGCGGAGAGAGAGTCCATCGGGGGAATAAGAAAAGGAGGGATATAGTCCCGGTTGTTAGTTTCAACCAGGACTAAAGGTCGCCTTTTAGTCCTAGTTGGAACCACCAACTGGGACTAAAGATTTAGTCCCGATTGGTAACACCAACCGGGACTAAATGCCCACCAGATTTCCTCGTTGTTTCTAACCATTACAACCGGAACTAAAGGGGCTTTTTAGTCCCGGTTGATATTACTAACTGGGACTAAAGAGCTCCTGTCAGAACTGGTTTTTGGATCTGGGACTAAAGCTCCTTTA
This sequence comes from Setaria italica, assembly GCF_000263155.2. Lineage (NCBI taxonomy): Eukaryota > Viridiplantae > Streptophyta > Magnoliopsida > Poales > Poaceae > Setaria > Setaria italica. The sequence goes on along the minus strand of NC_028451.1, from coordinate 27,206,149 downwards.
ATCTCGGGTTCAAAAACGACCAAGACTTTTGTAGCTGGATGAAAGGTCGTTTCTCTAACAGTGCCTTCTTTTGGGGCAAGTAGATGCTCGGAGAGTTCAATCAACATGGTGATGGGAACCCGGAACCCTGATGTACTCCGGGACCAAAATGTTGTAGACGCCAGTAATAAACTAATTTGCCTTGCTAGCTCTAGGCATGCGCACCATATAAATTAATGTACACTCAACTTGGTGGTCTTTGGAGTCAGGTCAGAAGTTCTCAAGGTTGTAGTTTTCCTGAAGTCAGGCCTTGAAATTCAGTTACAGAACCCTACAAGCACCCATGCACAAAGGTATGACATAACACATGTCCGTAAACTCCGCAATGCAGATTGGAGTGCAATCGAGGATAGATTGAAATAGAAATTAAGTACTTAGAAGGCCAAACACTTATCTTGCGGGGGGTAGACTGATTTTATTGAATTTAGTTCTAAGTAGCCTTCCGATGTTCATGATGTATTTCTTTGAAATTCCGAAGGGGTTCTTAAAAGACTGAATTCCTATAGGTCCAAGTTATTTTAGCAAGGCAACAATGATAAATAAAAATATCACCTTGCCGAGTGGAATATCCTGTGTCGTCCTAAAGATCAAGGGGGGCTGGGAATAACAGATCTCTAGATCAAGAACAAATGCCTTCTCAGCAAATGGCTTTTAAATTATTCAATGAAGAAGGCACATAGCAGGCCTTACTTAGAAACAAATATCTAAGTTCAAAGTGTTTATCTCAAGTCCAAATTAAACCTGGAGACTCACATTTTTGGAAGGGTCTATTTAAAGTTAGGGAGGATTTTTTGGGATTTGGGACCTTCCAAGTAAAAGATGGCTCCAGATTTTGGGAGGACATTTGGTTGAAATCTAAACCACTTAAAGAACAATACCCCTACCTATATAACATAATCAATTATCCTCATGCTACTGTTGCAAATGTCATGAATCAAACACCTTTGAATATATCTTTTAGAAAAGGCTTTAATGGGGATAGACTATCAGCTTGGACTAGCCTAGTAGCTAAACTAGCCACTTTCCAGTTTTCAAATGGGAGCGACAAATTTACCTGGAGCTTGCATAAACTGGGTCATTTTTCAGTCCAGCCTATATATCAATATCTGATAAACCAGGGTTCTCCTTTTACAAATAAATTTATTTGGAAGCTAAAGATTCCTTTGAAAATTAATATTTTCCTTTGGTACCTCCAGCGAGGTTTGATATTAACAAAGGATAATCTAGCAAAAAGAAATGGGAATAGGAGTAAAAAATGTTGTTTCTGTAATGCTAATGAAACAATTAAATATTTATTCTTTGATTGCTAGCATGCTAAATATATTTGGAGGGTGGTCTAGATATCTATTGGGTTAACACTGCCAGGATCTTTAACACATATGCTTGGTAATTGGCTAACAGGCATAGGAATCGAAGAAAGAAGATTAATCTTTGTCGGGGTCACAACTCTTATATGGGCAATTTGCTGTACTCGTAATGAAGTGGTTTTTAGAAAAAAAAAAAGATACACTTCTTTTATGCAAGCAGTGTTTAGAGGGGCATATTGGCTACAATTCTGATCCTTGCTGCGGCACGAGGGAGCAAAGGAAACTGTACGTTCGGCAAGCAAAACATTGGAGATAATCGCTTTGGATATCTTCGCCAAGAACAGACGGAGAAGTAATAATAGATTTTGTTTGAAGTTTCCTTCTATATACGAGCTCGTTTCGCTTCTCTTTGTGATCAGCTTATTGGCTGAATATTATGTAAAAATTGGCTGCTGGAATGATTTCGTTTTTCTAAAAACACATGTCATGTGGAGCCGCTGATGTGTTAATTCGCATTGTCTGAGGGCAATCCTCAGAAATGAAGAAGTTTAAAGCCTCCGAGGCCGCGACGTTGTCTAGTTCAGATGGGGAATAAAGACCACACTCCGCTACACAAATTCCAAACACGTCGCTTTCCCGCGTGTTTGGTGATATGCGTTGGTACGCCCTGCACCACTCTTTTTTTACAGCTTTCTTTCATTCTAGTATGTAGCAGTACTTGTTCTCAGTGCAAGACCTTGGGTTACTCTTTTTCTTCACTCCGCGTTCACACACCGAAAGGTACTGCCGCAGTTTGGCCTTTCTTTTTCCTATGATTTACACCGCAGAGTTTCCTCGTCATTCATTAGTTCCCTGTTCCCTGCAACAATCTTCATATTCGGAAAGGTGAGCCAGCAAAGGATAGCGCCATCTTTTAGTTTCTCGGGAACAAAAGGCAGAGGGCGGTCGTAGTAAAAGTTGTTTGCTGATGTCCTTACATTTTTGTACGAAGGCCCTGGACTGATCCATGTTCTTAAATTTTTGCAGTAGCTGTCGGAATCAGCAGTTCTCCACAGGCTGCCAATCTGCCAATCTGCTGCTTACGACACATACCCATGTAAAAATTTTCCAAAGCATGTGGAATTTGTAATATTCTAGTCTAATATCTCATAATGGCATCCTTTTAGCTCCTAATATAGCATATTCAAATTTCTACACAAAGTAAGGATAAAAATGCAGGAGAAGTGACATATGTACGCGGGCTCGCTCCAAGTCAGGAGGTGGGGCATAATCAGAATTAATTGTTGTTGCCGGTTAGTTAATTGTTGAAAACATAGGAAAATGAATGAAAGTTTATTCCCAAAATGTGCCATAAATATTTTTTTGAAGTTCCAAACAATTTGTACATAGGCCGACCAAGCTATTAGCGGGTTGAACTAAACTGGATCGCATTTGTATCGCTTAACAAGAAGGGATCTAGAACCCAGCATTAACCACATATGCACGGCACATCCCCAAATGCTGTTACATTTGCATAGAATAAATCAGATTGGTCAGAGAGTTTTTAAAAGGCCAGCTGCCCACGATGACGATGAGTCGACGACCGATTCAATCCCTGCCCCTTTGCACGCCTGAACAGCAACAATTAACGTTGTTATACATCAGTTGTTCGTACAGGCATCGAAGATCCACTAGAAGATATAAAAGTAGGAAAATAGTAACCCAAGGTTTAATTAAATAACATACTCTAATTACAGTTGCCGTTTAGTATAACAGACACGGCGCCGATACATGGTTATGTGTGTGGATTGTTTTTGCAGCATCATTTCAGTACTGGGCTCCTGACAGGTAGCGTAGCTGGATCACGTGCTGTCAAGCGTTTCTTCAGCCGTTTCGGAGGGTTGCAAGTCCGTTTCAGTTGAGTTTTATTGGATTCTAGCTAGACTATAAACTCTGTAGGCATATAGATTAGGCAACAGGACAATATTATTATTACTGCTTGTGCCCGCATTAGTAAACGCTAAAATTGGCCCACTGCAAGTACCTCTCTGCATCGATCTGCCCCTAGCTAGCAAATTCTGACAATCATTGCCGGGGTTTTTTTTTTTCCCCTCTGCAGTGAACATGAGAGAGGTCTAGACCTCTCTGAGGATAAGTTCTCCCTTTGCCGGCCCCCCAGGAAGACTTTAAATCCAAAATTTAATAAGATTCCCCCCCCCCCCCCCCCCCCCCACCCCCAAAAAAAAAAGTAGCATCGTGCAAAAGAGAAAATCTTAGGATCTCTTGTACCGACAGTAGCTAGGAGCCGTTTCTTGAGGGTTAAAATAAAATCAGCGAGGGGTCGATGTGCTCGCACCAGGTTGGCGAAGTAACTTGGAAGCGGGCCGGGTGGCGGGAATCTTGTGGGAGGTCCCTTTACACGGTGGTGGGGAGAGGAGAGGACGGCGAAGGTGACTTCAGCGGGCGGAGGACGCCCTGACGTCGTCGGAGGGAGAGAGAAGCATCTTTGGATAACAGCTGAACTTTAATCCCTGTCACATAGATACTAATTAGAAGTATTAAATATAGATTATTTATAAAACTCATTGCACAGATGAAGGCTAAATGGCGAGACAAATCTATTAAGTCTAATTAATCCATGATTTGACAATGTGCTGCTACAATAACCATTTGCTAATGATGAATTAATTAGACTTAATAGATTCATCCCGCTGTTTAGCGTCCATCTGTGTATTAGTTTTATAATTAACTTAAATTTAATCCTTCTAATTAGCTTCATAATATTTGATGTGACACGGATTAAACTTCAAGTACTGCCAATAGGCATATGCTGCAGCTGCGTTCTGTCAGAAAAGAATCACTGCTTCAGTCTCTTTCGTGGCCACTGATGGCCATATCCCATAAGTTTGGTTCTCCATTTCTGTGCCGTGACGTGGTGTGGATCGTCTCTGAAGATAAGATACCACGGCACATGTTTAAATGATCAGGCTCATACTACTTTGATCCTGTTTATTCAGACCGTAGTGAGAGCATATATACAAGTTTTGCAGCGAAACAAACCTCTGCATGTTGCATCGTGCATCGGGCGGCGGTCTTTTCTTCAGGTCTGCAAAATTGGGTCTCAAGTATCATTTTCTTGAGAGGTAGAAGATCACCAGGAGCCAAGTACACCCGGATAAGCTCAAGGTGCTCGACAGAGACCACATGTGACGAAAAACACACAACAACAACCCCGCGCAGACGTTATATTAGTACTACAGCTTTAAGAAAGTTAAAGGTGACAGGCAAATCCAATAGTACATCATGCATGGCTGCCTGATCAGTCCGGAATGACAAGGACAGAGCGTTGGCTTTGGTGGGCGAAGTAACTACAAACAACGCACAGGGAATAAAAAAGGACACTAGTTTTCTTGTCTCAGAGATGAAAGGTACTAGTACACCTTGTCGCCCATCAACGCGTATTTCTGACCAGTTAAGGGTACTTTTTTTCTCGGGAAGACGCGTATTGATCCTTTGTTGCTTTGTAGAACCGTAGATTATATGCGAGCAAACAAATGTGGTTATATATATGACAGGGAAATAAATGTCACTGCGAGGAGACAATTCGTCCTGTCCTGTCCCATCATTTTTTGGTAGCCACACAGAATTCGCCTCAAGAGACTTTATCCTGTGCAGCCCATGCCGTGACGGCAGCGCTAGATATCCTGCGTAGAAGAGGGTGCTAAATTTAAATTTAAGAGGATCGTATCGGATGTTCGGATGCTAATTAGGAGGATTAAATATGAGCTAATTATAAAACTAGCTGCAGAACCCCTATACTAATTCGCGAGACGAATATATTAAGCCTAATTAATATATCATTAGCAAATGGTTACTGTAGCACCATATTGTCAAATCATAGACTAATTAGGCTTAATAGATTCGTCTCGCGAATTAGACTCCATCTGTGCAATTAGTTTTGTAATTAGACTATATTTAATACTTCTAATTAGTATCAAACATCCTATGTGACAGGTACTAAAGTTTAGGAGGGTGTATCCAAACACCCCGAAATTGTCAAACTGGATACTGACACTAATAACCTCCAGCATGCATGGAATAGGATACTCGCAAAAAAAAAATAGCTAGCGTGGCTTTTGTTTATAATTTTTGAACTGAAAACGGATAACCTATATGCTTGAAACATGTACAGATAAACAGTTTAACCTTTCCTGTGTGGCCGTGTTTTACTGCTCGTCCTTGTTCTGCACGACAGTTCGTGTAGTAAAGTTTGGTTGAGCCCAATTATGTTATATATACCTCAAGTGGCAAAGCTAAGGGATATCAGATGTGACTAGTATCGTAGGACATGAGTTCACTGTGGCAGTAGATCGATCCAGCACTACCTAAAATATAATACCCACCATCTCCTTGGCTACCTCATCAATCGAGGCCTCCTTTTGAAAAGTGAAAGTGGGTGAATATAAACTAAACCCGCGCACAGATGCTGGGGCGTGCAGCCGTGCCCAGCCCTCACACGCAGCAGCACTGCAGCAGCTACCACTTGTACTAGTCTACTCTGCTAGCCAGGAAAACCATGCATGGATGCTATACCCCTGTTGATGTAATGATGTGTACAGCTACAGAACTAGAGATTCATTCAGAGAGCAGCTCATCTCTGTCGCATGACTCAAATCACTCAACCCACACGACCACTTCCCGGCGCCATGCATCTCTATCCACCTCTAATGATGGAATCATGCACCAAGTGGTTCGGCAACTGGCATCAAATGGTTAATGGTCTGACCGCTCGCTCGAGCAACTTGCCCTGCAACATGCAAACCCGGGACGAAGGCAAGTGTCCGGCGGCTCAGTATTTATCTGAGTGGCCGGCACGTGCATGCCGTACACTACAAGTACTACTGGTCGATCTAGCTCGTGGCACAGCCGCGGGCTGATCTTGTTGGAAAACCGGGTTTGATTTGCCCAGGTTTTGTTAGTCGCCTCCGTTCGATCGGAGGCTATAGCTACCCGCCGAGGTGCTGCGCGGTGTCGCGGAATTTTCCGGGCGGGCGGGGCGGGATGAGCTGTCGGGGCAAGCAACGACGCCGGCGGCCGCGGCACGCGTGGGCACACCCAGCATTATCGGCGACAGAACGAAAAGGCGGCCGTGCACCAGCAGCTCACCAGTGACGCGGGACGACCACGAACTGACGCGCCCCGGGGAAAGCCATAGCTCTTGGACACGCACCGTGCGGCGCCCGTCGTCCTGTCGCGCGCAAGGGGGCAAATAAATCAGCATTGATTTTTGGGATGAAAAGCGGTAGGAACGCACGCGCGTGGAACCCGTCCAACGTTGCATTTGTGTTACGACACACGTGATTAGTGATCAATTAATATTATATATCATTATAAAGGTGCGGATCTTTCATGAAGGAGTCAACTCCCAAGCGACATGATGCTTGAGCATGTCCTTTCATCTTTATAAATACGTAACCAGACCGTTCATTCAATCAACGAAGAGAATTATCAGATTCATTCTTTCAGTCTCTCTTTTTATTTTCAACATGTTATCATGCACTTTGCTCTTCACTGAGCACAAGAGGGAGGCCAGGGGGCCTCAAGACCGACTACCGGGTAAGATGGACGCCTCACCGTCAGCCTCTATCCAACAAACGATGCTTCAGCGTCATCATATTCCTCGCTGGGGACAGCCTTCCCCGCGGTCGTAGACCGGCAACGGCTTGCGGTCGATCACAGCCGGTGCCTGGGGGTGGGCAAGGATAAGGGGGCGACAGCAGGGATGCATCCGTGCTTCACGACCATGGGGACAGTGGATGCTCGCCACGGTGCGCCACCATTCTTCAACGATAGCAGCCCCTCCGAGGCTGCATCACCGACGGCAACCCCAGCAGTGGCCCAGCAGGTGCCGCCCTCGGTGGCTAGTTCTCTTGGCCGCGTCACAGCCTAGGCCCGCCACTTGGGGATTCTATACGACACGTGGAGCCTAGCAACGCTGGGCTGCTCCTCCAATGCTTGAACAGCAAAGGCTGGCGGCCGGTGGTGGCAGACTCATGGGAGGCGGCGCTTGCATGGCTACGCGCCGCTGCACGGTCTCCAGGCTAGCGGCCTAGACGGAGACTGGCGGTGCGGCTATAGGCGGTGGCGAGCCCGCGTGGCTGCACCGTGCACATCGGCGGCGCGACAGCAAGTGGCTGCTGCGGCAGCTTAGACGAGGAGCGGAACTCTTACCAGCTCCTTCCACCTTTTTTACAGGCCACGCCCGGCTAGGCTGATTGGGCCGCAAGGCCTACAGGCCTAGCCACCCACCAAAGAAGGGTCAGCGGCATGGCCTCTGCTGGGCCGCCCGCCAGGCCGGACCAGGCCACCAGGACACCTCCATTTTACAATATAGCCCCTAGGCTTACCTTTATTTACATGTCTAGAATATTCAATTCTACATGTTTCAATTTTAGCTTCAGGATTGTTCTATAAATATGTTTTGTCATACACATTGTTCGATATACCATGAGGCATTAGCACCCATGTAATAAGGATGCCAAATTTACCGCAGTAATTGCATCATTATGATTTGCAGATGTTTCATTGGTGTTGAACAATCTTTACATATACAATTTATTTTGTTTGTATAATTAAATACTTGATCAATATTCTACATCATGTAGAAGGTGATGCAAAACTAAATTAAGGTATATAAATATAATTTTGGAATAACACAAGGTGATGTGACCTAAGCACTAACTGCGATAAGTTCTTATCTAAGATTTTATTTGTCCTAAGACCATGCTTTTAGGAAGCAAATACTTGCTCATCACTAAAATGTCTATATCTTATGATGATTACCATCAATGTGTATATCCAAACATTCATACAATGAAAAAATTGTATTAACTGTGACTATCAAGTCATTCATTCCCACGAGAATATAAACAATATATTTACAGCAGCTGTACTGCTCATTGATATATACCTTAATTTTGTTGCAAGAATTATCTTGCCTTTACTAGTTTTGCATAATAATAACGCCAACATGGTGATTACTCCCAAAATAACCTGTGTAACATATATAAGTGGAGTCTAAGGCATTTATTGCAATCATGCAAACTATACAACTATACCTATAGCAACGAGTTTCTTGTCCACTACTTCAAAGTTTACACCATTCCAATGACTACCTTTTGATGTGTTGACTCACTAGTACATGATGATCGAGTTAGACTCGATAGCAACGATTTCATCGCCTATCAGAGATGAGGTCCACACTACTTGTACTTCAAGTCACATATTGAATGTACAAGATTTTGCATAGAATAATTCAAGACTCCTCTTGAATTCAAAATTTAGGCATAAACTTTTGCTTAAGTAAATAGCAGAAAAACTGCAGCATATTTTGTTGACTATCTTATATCATATATACACAGAGACTATGTTTTGGCAATGATTATTAGATCATCTATTATCACAAGAGTGGAGTCCAGAACATGTGCAACGACTTCTGTCGCCCGTCAATTATAGAATAGTCCACTTATAATTAAGTATCAACTTGATTAAATAAATTTCGCACAACAATATATTCATGCTATATAATTTACTCCTCAAGTAAATTCATTAAAATACATGATCTACACATGTAGGACATGACTAATGTTTCCAACATGGAATTTTCTGAATTCGCATTGGATGGGATTTACTCTCCAATATGGGCACTTGATATCAACGATATCATTAGAAGATTCATGGCACCAATGCTACCATAGTTCTACCCTATTCAAAGTATCCAATTCATTATTGGAATTACCACACATACACCTTTGCGTGTTACTACATTTCCTCCGTTCAGATTTTACAAGTCTGAGTAGGAGGAAGATCCATTTATGCTTTGAACTCCCAATAGAGTTATCAACAAAGAATAGAATTTTCAGTTAATGGAATTTACAACATAATGAATCCCATACATAAAATATCACTTTTCTTAAAAGTAACCATAATGACAAATCTCACGTTTCTCTAAAGTGTGGTTGTACATTTCATGTACGCATTATTTTCAAATCAAACATTTGGTTCAACAATACCTCCACTTATTTGGAGGCAAGCAAATTCATGGGGATCAATTTGAAGCTCACTTCAATAAATGAGATCTCCAAAAGTCTCCATATAATTCCTAAAATTATGATTAGTTCACTAGTATACCACTACATGTAGTATATTGTCCATATTAATATCATGTACCTCATACATGGTATTTATTCGAGGTCCAAATCAGAAAGAAAAGGAATTTCATTAAGTGGACCACCACTACTATGAATATGGGAGATATATTCTCTACTTATGAGTATTCAATTATTAATCATAGATGCACTCATGTATTCTACAAATACCTATATATGTTTTCATAACATCCATTTGTATGGTTCCACATTGAAATCTATTACTAAAAGTAATGATGAACTATCATCACTCAAGATTGATACAATGGGCATGGAAATTAAATATTGACAAAATTCATTTCATATTGTATGGGATGTATTACATGTACATACATTAATCCCGAATGGCTTGTTGCATACAACATAATTTTTCAATCTTGGTCATTCTAACTCATGAATGATAAGAAAATTTATTCTATTGGTCATAGCATACATTCTCAAAATCCTTAGATTTTGTGCACCACATGTGTCATAAGAGAATTAATTTTAAGGCTCTCTTACCTTAAAATTCCATATAATGAGCCATTAAATTTCTTGAAAATATTCAAGATAAGTTTGCCATATTCAGCCATTTACGCACTATCTAGGCACTCTAAAGTGCTCATACATGTATTTGCAAATAGTCCCACATGTGTTCCTTACCGATCATAAGGCATCACAATTTTACCAAATTTATTGCTTTAATTTTTCAACTTAGAGCAAATTTTCCTAGACACAGGATTAAATCCATTCATATGGAACTATTTGGTTTTGGGAACTAAATCACTAAGTCTCTATGTTCATAACAATTATGGCTTAATTGAATCTCTTATTGAGATAACTCATTTGTATGATCATAAAAAAGAGTTCAATTTATTAACATCAAGTTGGTAATATGCAGATTTACACATCGCATAATCTAAATTCATAAACCTGCAATCATATGGCTCCCTCCATTGCAGTTAGTACATGGGAACTTGGCTACAGCCAAATATTTCCCATCTGCATGTCGGATATGCTTTGAACATACCGCATAATCTAAATTCATAAAACTGCAATCATATGGCTCCCTCCGTTGCAGTTAGTACGTGGGAACTTGGCTACAACCAAATATTTCCCATCTGCGTGTTGGATATGTTTTGCACATACCGATATCACCACCTCAGCATATCATCATGGGCATTTGGGACCCACACAAGGTACTATTCTCCGTCATTCATATAATACCTTAGGTCTCTTTTGCGGATTTATACACAGCCCATATGTTGATCACACTTTGAGGATAATTCTAGTTATTAGGGGGAGATTAATACCACACATAGAATGCCAAGAATCCAAAATGAATGTTATACACATTCAATCCTCACATCCACGTATATACCAAAGAATATCTGAACCATAGTTCAGAACATCTTTTATTTGTAACACATTACAAATAGCCTGCTAAATGCATTTGCTTATCAAAAGTGTCATCTTATCCAATTCCTACAATTTATATGCCAGAAAGAGTGACTCAACTCCTAAATTAAAATAAGAGGGGGAGAAGTATGGTCACCTGGGATACAGTTTATTACAAGCATCCACGAAAATAGGGGGAGACATCCTCCAAGATCATGCATGTTGTTATTCACTTTATGGATATTAAAATCCAAAAGCCTATGAATGTTTAGCATTCAAAAGTCCAATACATGTGCACATAAATTTAGGCACTAGGTCATTGGAACAACCTTAACTCTATCATCGTGGAAAATGAGATAAGAGTTCTAAAGGGTTAATATTTCACAAGCTATATTGGTTCTATTGAATCAATCATACAAAGACTACAAAATATCGACATATGTTCCTCAAAATTTCTATACACCTTCAACCAGATCCAGACCAAAAGTCCTAGGCAGAGTTTATTAACACTCAAATTAGGTCAAAGTAAAGGTGGCAATTATGGATAATTTCTCTCATTCACTGGTGAGAGGCATTTACCACAGTAATATCATCTTCTCACAAATGCATTCTTTATGAAAGTAAGGTGGTGAGATAATGAGAGATTGTAGCACCGAGCAACATACCCTCGTGGTATATGTGAAAATTACGTTCCCATATTTAATCATTGGTAGATCAAATAACTTCTATAGATTTGGATATTCAAGTCCTCAACAGAGACTTCATATTCTAAATCTAAATAGAAATCGCAGCATTTATTGTGTATTACTCTAGTCACTCCATGACTTGAAACAATCAAGTTGATTATGGTACAACTGACTAGGTGTCTTCCGTAGAAGGATTACTCCGATCACAATGATTGCATATATGCATTCACAAATAAATCCTAAATTGGATTTGCCATCATCTCAACACACATAAACAAATAAGCAATCATTTTATAACAAAATTTGAGATGAAAATTTGGGTAAAAACCAAATTATGCTTAAGTTTACAACTTATGTATACATATTAGTTTATCAATATTCAATTTATAGTGTATACTAATATTTAAATAATATTGGATAAGTATATTTATCAACACTTGTGGTCATTCAATCCCTTAAGATGGATCATTACCCATTTGGACCCTGGGATGATAAACTTAGTGCCAACAAAGTGCTTGTGTATTTTACAAATTGCAACATGCCTGATACATTTGTAGTTACCTCACTATAGCACAAATTAGTGCAACTCCAACAACATCATACCGGTGGGAGTCAAGAAAGGATATCCATAGATATCTAAATGGTACTAAAAAGTCTTGATTTATTATTTCAAGACATGACAAAGTAGGATATCAAGATACTGGCTAATTAATCCCCATGTTGCCAGATCATAGATTGATATAGATAATAAATTTTCCATGTGAGTCATCAAAATGGACTCTAATAGAAACTTTTATCTATCATTCTGAAGCATCACATGTATATGTATGACTTCGATAAATGATAAAATGTGATTCCATCTAATTACTAAACATTATCTATAAATGATAATACAACTTGTATTGCTTGGATGAAACCATGTTACATATGAGCAATATCATTAACTTATTGCCCAAAATATTTTATCCTCATTTTTACAAAGTGAGAGAATAAACATTTTGCAAAATATACTTACTAATGTACTTATTCACCACTGCATCGTAGAATGGTGTTCATGGTAAGTGGTGAGTGACAACTTTAAATTTTGCAAGGCTCAGGGGAGACTCTCCTATAATTCTAATCTATCCAAACATTATATTATACTCTTTTACCTATATGAATTTTTCCTCACAAATATTTCTCATAAAAGGTTTTAATGAGGCAATATCAAAACGAGAATATATGTCATATCACCTATTTTCCCCACCAGGATTTTTAAAGGTGGTATTCGAGACATATTACATGCCATATCTTTTATTTTCTCTACAAGAGTTTTTAAGTCCTTCTCATATTTTCTCATTGCATTTTAGGGAAGGTTATTCGAATATGATCGTTAGATCACAATATTATTGATCTCCAAACTTATGAGTTTACCTTTTTAAGGTTTTTCTCATATGAGTTTGCAACGAGACAATAATCTAAATATGGTATATCATTTTCTCCTTATACTTTCGTACTGGATTTTAAAGGAGTTTTAATGGCATATGGACATACAAGTTGGTTTCTCCTTAATATTTTTCCTCATAGGGTTTTTGGAGGAGTTTTTCCTATATGATAATCAAAGATGATTGAACAAGGATTACATGAAGATTACTAGGAGCTAATTGATCAAGGGGGAGTGTTGTGAAATACATTATTAGTGATCAATTAATATTATAGATAATTATAGAGGACATGAAAGGGTGTGGACCTTCCATGAAGGGGCCAACTCTCAAGGGACATGATGCCCTTTGGGCATGTCCTTTTCCCTTTATAAATATATAACCAAACAATTCATTCAATCAATAAAAAGAATTATTAGATTCATTATTTCAGTCCTCTTTCTATTTTCAACAATTTGCATGTCTTTCTGATCGATCCGTAGCTATCATGGGTCATAATTAACTCCTAATCTGGTCGATCGGTAAATACAGCAATCAATCGATCATTTGTCGTCGCAACTGCCATTTTCCTGGTGAACAGGTTGCACAGATTTCTTAGCTGCTCGCTCTCGTCGATATCAATCCGCAAAACAAAGGAGAATGGTGAGAATTGACACAAAAAAAGTGCTATCCAATGCCATGGGCGCCGACATCCGACGGTATTTCGGCGTTGTACGTGGTATAGTGGGCTCGATGCGGACAGAGCACATCTGTTCATCAAGTGCATGAATAGAAGAAATCAGCCAGGACATGTTAGTCATGAACTCATGATATATGGCCCTTAATTTGTACTCTCTCCCAAGTTCCAACGTTAGTTTGCAAGCTTGTTGAGCTAGCAAGTTAGAAAACTATGAACTGAGTTCATGATTGTAAGTACTTGATCAACTGTATTAAGCTTGAGCAATGAGCATAGGTTGCTCAATGATTGCAAATAATTTAATACCATTGATGCACTCAAAGTCTGCTACATATGCCTCCAACTGCAGTGAATGTGCATCGTTTCAGGTAGGAGTTCCAAAGTCGGTGCCTCGGTGGGGCCTGATGTGCGTCCTTTCTTAATTATGATAACTGTTTTGGGGTTCTGACTGATTCTCAGCGGATTAGAACGCTACATGGAATAGTTTTATTTTTTAGGGCAATGCTACATCGAATAGTTTAGCGGTTGCGCAAGAACATACATGTAAATAGGCTCGTTGCTGTGTATTATCTGCACTAAGTGAAACAAGTCAGAGTATAATACAAAGGGAAGCAAAAAGACAAATGAAATTAAAAATGTGCAGTCATATATCGATCGGCTGCTCTTGCTCCATCGTATGCTTTATCTTGGTTACCCTGCTGTGTGAAGTCTCTACCTGAGATATATAATATGACACAAAGGCAGGCATCTGGTTACCAGCCAGCATCACTTGAGGCTTGCAATAGAAAGGTTTGAGTTAAGACTATTTTCTCTCTGAGATTGTGTGAGATGAAGAAAGCATCACCTATCTCTGAATTCAGAAACATGAAACATTAATAATGAATGTTTCTACATACCGATGCACCTTATGTTTCGAGAAATGTAGGTAAAGGCAATCAGTCTAGAATATAATAAGTAGATATTTTTCCTTTGTCCTTTGTCCTTTTAGATCAATAAGTTCAGAGTAAGCTCCAGCTACTATATATCATATCACATCCAGATTGAAGAGGCAAATAATTTTATATCTATTGGTATATTTCTTCACAATGACATGGAAACTAGCTGTTGCTTGCGCTTGTTACTTGTACATTTAATTTGGTCAAAATACATTGGACATAATCCAATAATTTCAGCCCACTTATTTGACCAGTATGAGACCAGCGCATGTCTTTATCATCAGCAGCGCTCATAGAATTGTCCAAAGATCTTGAGAACAGGAATCAAAGAGGATACATGCGTGTGGTATGGATCCATACATGCATGCATAGGTCCTTTTCATGGTAAAATGGTACTATTGAGTTTCGTGTTTTTTTTTGAGTAATGGGGTGTTGCTGTTGTTGAATTGGTGACTGTCAGCATCTCAATTGGACAATTCAGCTGGAGGATTGTTTTTTATTATGTGACTCTGCTTGCTCTGTAACATGAAAATAAGAACAAAGTGTTCTGAAATAAAGGGGGGAAAAAAAGAATTCCAATGGGTGAACTTGTTATTGGAGTGAGACACACAGGTGCACGAATGAATGGTAACTCACTCCATTTCAAAATGCATAGCATATTTTATTTCGTTAGGACAACTCTTTGACCAACAATTACTCTATAAAGTAACTGGTTTATTACATAAATTGATGTTATTAGACTTGTATTGAAAAGTACTTGCTTTTAAATATGATTTTATATCACATACATAATATACTAATTCAGTGATTGTTGGTCAAAGTCTTACCCCCACGAACCAAAATACGCCTTACAAAAAGAAATTGAGGGAGTAACTAGTATTGCCCTTTGTCTGATAGTTTTTGCTTTCGTCTCCTTGCATGTAGTGCAAGGAATGTGTTCATATGCCTTATTTTGTGGCATCAGAAGTACAAACTTCTATACAAATCTATGCATATTATAATAATAGTCTTGGAAAAAAACAAAAAAACAAATGCTTGATAATAAAATATTAGTTCTAGCATAATAATCTTGACATCTAAAATTGGAATGGATGTTACAAAATGTTTATTGGTATCTAAGTATTTTTTTAAAGAAAAAAAACTGAGTGTTACTTTAATTAGGATTATACTGTGTTTCTCATGAAAAAATGGTACTAGAAGTACTGTACATGTCATCTCTTCTAGAATCATATTTTTGCTGTAGATCCTCACCCTTCGTTTGTCACAGTCTGATAATAGATTGGAGAGGGACAGAAGGTGCAGTAGCTCTTCACCTCTTTCAGATTCAACCTTTGGGCTCCCAGGGTCGAGCAAAATTCGGCTGGCTAGCGCAAAACATGACGTTTTCTGGGTCCCACAAGCGTGATGCCACTGCGTGCCCATGTCACAGACTCACAGTAGCCGCCCAAAGATTGGAGAGGGACAGCAGGTGCAGTAGCTTTGATAGCTTTTCCTCGAAACAGCCTTGTGTTTGTCAGTATGTGTGCGTAGCCACACGTACGGCCGCAAGGTTTGATTTTTTTGGGGCACATTAATTAGTACGACGCGCCGCATGAACTAAAATTGGCTTAACAGAAAAAAAAAGTTAACGAGGGTAGGACCATAAGATAAAATTTACCAACAATAAAGCAAACTTTTTCTCTCTTTTTATTTACACAAGAAAATAAAGAAAGAAATGAAAATCACTGATTTTATCGGGCAAGAAATTATTGTAGCGACGAAAAGGTGACACTCTATCTCCTTTCCGAGATTATAAAGGCTAACCTTTCCCTTTGCTTTTGACGGGTGAAAGGTGAACTGATTTTGGCCCTGTTTGGAGTCGCTTATTTCCCGCTTATTGGTGAAAATAAGCGATAAGCCCACCCAAACGCCTCGCTTATTCCCCGCTTATCACGTAAGCCGCTTAGTGGAAAATCTGAAATTGAACTAGGACCGGGCTTATCTCCTACGCGGGTCAGACGACGCTTCTCCCGCAAGCGGAACTTTTTTCCCCCGGTACCCTCGGGCAACGCCTCCAGGCGACCGCCGCCGCTCCTCCCGCAATCGCCGCCGCCGCTCCAGATCCCGGCCCGCCTCCCTACCTTCGCCGGACTTGGCCCCCACCGCGCCTCCCGCAACCGCCGTGGCCTGTTCTGCAGATCCCGGCACCGCCCCCCTGCAGATCCCGGCCCGCCTCCCTACCTCCGCTGGCCGCCCCTGCCAGGCCCCCGCCGCGGGCCTGGGCGCCGCCGGACGCCCCCGCCGCTGGCCGCCTGGTCGCCGACCCCGCCCGCCGGACGTCCCCGCCTAGGCGCCGCCTCCGCCGCCTGGGATCCGGCCCCGCGCGCCGGACTGTCCTGCCGCCTGGGCGCCGCCCCGCCGCCGGACGCCCCCGCCGCCAGACTCCCCTGCCGCCGGACGCCGCCCCGCCGCCGAACGCCGCCCCCGCCGCCTGGGTTTGGACCATCCGCCCCCGCCGCCGGACGCCAGAGCCGCCTGGGTTTGGACCATCCGCCCCCGCCGCCGGACGCCAGAGCATTTCAGGTTGCAGTAGGTGGGGGAAGTTGGCAAGTTTGGGTAAGCCATCTGTTTAGCAAAACTTCCTGATGAATAGCATACGGTAGCTGCTGTAGTTTGTGTATATGTAGCTGCTGTAGTTAAATCTGGTAAACACAAATATACTTGTGCGCAGTGTTGTTAGTCCCAATTGTTACTGTATGAAACTTGATTGGAAGGTACTGATCTCTGGGGGTAGGGCCAAATTTGTGGAGTTATGAGATGTCAAGGCTTTGTATAGGTGCATAGTTTTTAGGTATTGTTCTGGATTGTCAATTGCTACATTAGTATAATGTCAGATTTCCAGAGATTTTGTTTTAAGATCAAATCGGTATCCATCAAATGTGAAAATATAGGCATCATCATTGCAATATAGGAATGACAAGGTTGATTAATTACCTGGGTTTGCAAACAAAAAAACAATCCCAAGCAGGCCCCCCACACGCGCACGTCGCAAGTCACAAGTCACGCGATTTTTCACGCGAAATATGCGCGTGCGCGGTTCGTGGGATTCGAACCCACAACATCCAGCCTCGCGCACAAGTCACGCGATTTTTCACGCGAAATATGCGCGTGCGCGGTTCGTGGGATTCGAACCCACAACCTCCAGCCTCGCGCGTAGCTTCCTTGCCATCCCACCTACACACCACATCTGACTATGTAGGGGATACTATCCTTTTGTATTAACTCGTGGGGACCCTTTTATCCCGATTTAATCTCTTTTTCACGACTTATGCGTAACCTTTCTACTTGGTGGTTTAAATAAAGTCATTAATTCTTTCTACTTATGCATGCAGTTGCTGCGAAGGATCTGAACAGTTGTACCTGTTACGACTGCAAGGCCGCCAACAAATAGCAAGGTAAAATTTGTGTCACTTCTTGATGAATTGCTAAAATGACAGATTGTGGGTTGTATGATCAGTGAACAAGCTCGTAGATTTGTATTTAATTCTACAATACTGTAATCAAATTTTAGATGGAAAAGTCGTCAAAGATTGTGGCAAAATGGGATTCATTTGCCGCGAAAGCTTTCAATGACATTTGTGTGGAAGAAGTACTTGCTTTCAATCGGCCGCAGCAATGTTTGAATGCGGTGGGATATGCAAACCTTCTTAGAAAGTTTTATGAGCGTACCAAGAGGCCATACGGTGAGAGTCAAATGAAGAATAGGTGGGATATATTGAAAAAAATGTATACCCAATGGAAGACTTTGAACTTGAGATCAACCGGATTGGGAAGAGATCCTGTTACTGGTTGTATTGTGGCTGACGATGAATGGTGGGAAGAACAAAATAAGGTGAGCCCACTAACAATCATACTAGAGATATAGTTCGTATACACGTTGTTTATTTTTTTTTCAATTGGAGTATAATAGCAAGCTGTTTTGATGATATTTTACAGGCTATGCCAGGTTGTATCCGGTTCAGAACAGCTCCGCTTGAATATGAGGATCAGATGCGAATCATGTTCGAATCGGTCATTGTTACAAATGAAACTTCATATGTTCCAAGTGGTGATGGAAACGTTGATGTTGATGAACATGATGTTGTTGATGTTGAGGGCAACAATGATAGGGAGGCACATAAGACCCCATCCAGTTCTGAGCGGAGGGCTTCAAAAAGGCCAGCTCCTAGTTCCCCTAAAGGAAAGAAGAAGAAGACTTTTAGAGACCAGTGCATGAAGCGGTTGGTCGATGCATATGAGTTGAAAGCTCAAAGTAGTAAACATTCAGCTACTTCACAAGTTGTTGATCATGTTAGAGATGAGATTGGAAGTATGTTGGAGCAAGTCATTAAGGATGGGGCTGAGGAGGGGAGTGATGAACACTTCTATGCCACACAACTTCTTCAAAAAAAGGAAAATCGTGATGTGTTCATTACATTGAAGACACAAAATGGGAGGTTGAATTGGCTGAGGAGGGCTTGGGAGATAAGGAAGAAGCATTAGGGTGTTGCATTAGTGTGCCATTTCTCTTTCATTTCTCTTATGTTGTGTGAGACATAATTTCACTATTCTAAGTATGCTGTGTGAGACTAAGAACCTTTTATTAGTTGTGTTGTAACAATAAAAATTCATCTGATGACTTGGTTAGTGCTTTTTGACAGGCTTGCATTTGTTTTGATGAGTACCTCTAGTGCAACTAGTGAATGTGAAGGCAACAGTGATTCTATTCATACCATGGATGTTGATGAATCTGATGACACTGATGATGATTACATAGTGGCAATGCTTGGTCTGGACTACATGGCATCATCTGGTATGAACAAGAAGAAGATTACTACTACGATAGCAAGGATGACTGGAATACAGTGGGTTGAGTTGCAACTACAAGATCCAGTGGAGTGCTTTAACATGTTCAGAATGAGGAGGTCAGTTTTCTTAAGCCTTCATGACACTTTGGTGCAAGATTATGGGTTGAGATCAAGTAGACAATTTTGTAGCAAGGAAGCACTAGGAATGTTTCTATGGGCTTGTGGTGCACCTCAATCTTTTAGGCAATGCAAGAATAATTTCCATCGCTCATTAGAAACTGTGAGTAGAAAATTTGAAGAGGTTCTTGAATCTATCATGAGATTAGCTGTTGACATTGTGAGGCCTAAGGATCCACAATTTTCTACTATTCATCCTAAACTACAAGAAGCAAGGTTTTGGCCTCATTTCAAAGATTGCATAGGAGCAATTGATGGTACCCATATACCCGTAACTGTGCCATTAGCTGATCAACCGAAATACATTGGTCGGCATGGGTATCCTTCACAAAATGTCATGGCGGTATGTGACTTTGATATGCGGTTCACATTTGCTGTCACTGGTTGGCCTGGTTCTGTCCATGATACTCGTGTATTATTGGACACGCTTCTCACATACAAGGATCAATTTCCACATCCTCCCGATGGTAAGGACGAGTTATGTTGCAATTTATTTTTCAGGGAATATTTGCTCATTGTGATATAACGTATAAATATAACATGCAGGCAAGTACTATCTTGTTGACTCTGGATATCCTAATAGAAAAGGATTTCTTGCACCCTACAAGGGACAGAGGTATCATGTTTCTGAATGGCAGCATGGTCAGCATCCGGTAGGATTGAAAGAAGTGTTTAATCATGCACATTCATCCCTTAGAAATGTGATTGAGCGATCATTTGGAGTTCTAAAGATGAAGTGGCGCATTCTCTTGAATTTGCCCAGTTATCCGGTTAACAAGCAGTCGAAAATTATAGTTGCTTGTATGGCCCTTCACAATTTCATCAGAGATAGTGCGGTACATGACGTGCATTTTGAAGAGGATTTTGCGGAAGATGATGGTAATCCAACCCAACCTAGCACGGATGGTGGTGGTGGTGGTGCTTTAGGAGATGATATTGATATGGGTGCATTGCGTGATGCTATTGCTGTCGCTATGGTTTCATGATTCGTTGTTGTACCCATGATGGATGTTTCCATACTAGACCGATCTATCAATGAATTTCATATTATTGTAATGTAATTTCTATTTAACATACTCCAAAGGCATTAGAATTATTGTCTTCTCCTCAGATTCACAATAAAAATGAGCTATTTTCAGCCTTAGGGGCATTCAGGTCAATTTACCAACCCGGACAGACAATCGACACAAAATAATCAGGATTGCCAAACACCCTGCTTATTCAGACAGCAGCTTATCCAGGCAGCAGGCTTATCAGATAAGCTTGCTTGTCAGATAAGCGAGTTCCAGAAAAGCGACTCCAAACAGGGCCTTTGTTACACGTTAATGGCCCCCAAAATAACCGGTGCTACAACTTGTTTAGCTGCATGTTGAGAAACGTGGGTAAGCTACTCTAACTATAACAATTACATCTACCGCATCACCTAGGAACTTGCGAGTCGAGAAGTCATGGATCGTTAATTACCACTAGACGCACAGCGCAGCGGAAGAAGAGCTGGAGCAGTCGGTCCAACGTAGATGCGCGTCGGTATAGATGAAGTAGTTGATCACGATCGTCTTCTCCTTGTCCTCGCCTTAGCAGCAGCTTTGCGCCGCCGTAGCCGATCAGCACAACAGGAACACCTCCACGGAGTCCACACGTATGGGAGAGGAACGCCGTACGTCGGTGTGCTAGCACCGCGCACCTGACTAGGATCTTATGATTAGGCCGAGAGGAAGTGGTAGCTAGGGTTTGCGTCAACGATCTTTTTGATTCAGGTCTGAACTCTCAAGTTCTCAAGGTTGTAGTTTTCCTGAAGTCAGGCCTTGAAATTCAGTTGCAGAACCCTACAAGCACGCATGCGCAAAGGTATGACACAACAAATGTTATGTGGAGCCGATGATGTGTCAATTTGCATTGTTTGAGGGCAATCCTCAGAAAGGAAGGAGTTAAAAGCCTCCGAGGCCGCGACGTTGTCTAGTTCAGATTGGGAATAAAGAAACACACTCCGCTGTACAAATTCCAAACACGTCGCTTTATTTCCCGCGTGTTTGGTGATATGCCCTGGTTGGTGCGGCCCCCTGCACCACTCTTTTTTACAGCTTTCTTTCATTCTAGTATTCACTACGTGCTCTCAGTGCAATACCTTTTGCTACTCTTTCTTCACTCTGCGTTCACACACCCGAAAGGTACTGGTGCTGCTGGTGTGAAAATTCGCTGAAATTGAAACCAATCATGAGCCAGCCGCAGTTTTTGCCTCTTTTTTTTGTGATTCTACGCTGCAGAGTGCAGAGTTTCCTCGTCATTCATTAGTTCCCTGTTCCCCCCAGCGACAAATTCAGATGTTTTCAGAAGGGTGCAGTGACCCCACGAAGGATAGTGCCATCTTTAGTTTCTTGGAAGCAAAAGGCAGAGGTCGGTCGTATCGTAAGAGCTATCGTATTAAAGTTGTTTCCTGATCATGTCACTTTGTACAAAAGGCCCTGGGCTGATCCATGTCGTTATTAAAAATTTTGCAGTAGCTGTCGGAATCAGCAGCTCTGCATAAGCTGACAGTCCGCCGCTTACGAACGCAGTCAATTTTTTACATCTAGTATGGAATTAGATAGTTCAGTTGCCAGTTACTAGTTAACTGCTGAAAGCATAAGAAAAAGAATCCAAGTTAATTTCCAAAATGGGGCTGTAAATAAAATGTTTTACTACCTCGGAAAATATTGTTTGTTACTTATAGATTCCTTATACAACAACACCGTTAACACCATTAACATTTATTACTTATGCAACAGCACACAGCGGAGCATGGTTCGATCCTGCTTAACCAACATAGGGCGCCATTAACCTTCATCACAAGCATTGGTATCGTTAACAAGAAGGGTGTCCAGGACCCATGCATTAACCACATGCGCGGCACATCCCCAAATGCTGTTACATAGATAATCAAGTCAGATTAGTCAGAGAGTTTTTAAAGGCCAGTTGCCCATGATGATGATGCTATGACCAATTCAATCCTGCCCCTTTGCTCGCCTCAACAGCAACGACGTACGTTGGTACCAGTTGTTCGTACAGGCGGCATCGAAGATATAGAAGTACGAAAATAGCAACTGAGGATGTAATTTAGCATACTCTAACGAGAGTTGTCGTTTACTATAACGGACACGGCGCCGTTATTTGGTTTGTGCGGATTTGATCCTGGAAAAAAGTTGTCTTTGTTGCTGCCTGCTGGTACCATGCATGAGCTTTATATTAGTACGGGCAGCTAGCTTAGCTGGACCATGTGCTATCAAGCATTTCTTAAGCCGTTTCTTAACCCTCTTTCTGTTTCTGTTGGTTGGTGGTGTACGGAACTCCTTGCTGTTCTTTCTCTCTTCTTAATGGAAAATGGGCTATGCACGTATTAATTTTAAGCATTTCTTAAGCCCTTTTGGATAGTTCCAAGTCCGTTGTGTTGAGTATTAATGGATTTCTTGCTAGTCTATACGCTATAGTATCATAGATTAGCTCGGACTCAGAGTCATATTGCTGCCTGTAACAGAATTAGTAAATGCTAAGGTTGCCCCATTGCAAGCTCTCTGCTCCTAGCTGATTCAGACAATGATTGCCGGGAATTTTTTTTCCCTGCTGTGCCCTGCACATGAGAGGTCTAGCTAGCTTAGGATAAGTTCTCCCTTTTTTTTGCGGCTGGACAGCGACATCTCATAGCAACTCTATTATGAGCAGCATATAATGCATACATGATCTATCATTAATTTTTCGCAGCTAAGTTCAGAGTTAGTTAAGTACCTGAATCTCGCATGCATCTCTTTCGCTGAAAGCAGCTAGGAGCCATACATGATCTATCATTAAAGTGAGGGGTACGTACGTCGATGTGATCGAGGAGGAGGAGAGGGGGTGAAGTCAGAGCCGGTGCCGTCGTGCTCGCGCCTCCTCCCATTGGCGAAGCAACGTGGAAGCGGGCCGGGTGGCGGGAATCTTGGGGGAGGTCCCTTTACCCGCGCTGGGGGAGATGAGGACGCGAAGGTGACTTCAGTGGGCGGAGGACGCCCTGACGTCGTCGGAGGGAGAGACGACAACCAGCCTGCACTACTGCAGTACTGTGCTGTACGGGTGTGTTTGGATGGAGGGATGGAGGGGACGGGACAGGGTCATCCCTCTTTTTTGGGATGGAATGATCCCACCTGATATTTGGTTGGAGGGACGGTGACGTTCCTGGTTTCGTGTTTGGTTGGAGGGACGGCCGAGGGACGAGATGGATGGCGTTTTCGTGCCGTTAACTGTGGGTCCCAATTGTCATTCACTCAAAAGAGGATGGGCCCACTATCAGCTACCCAAACTCCGGCATGCTCCGCCCCTCGCTACTCCGACGTGCTTCGCCCCTCCCGCCACGGCCTGCACAGCCCCCGACAGCTCCACCTCCCACCGCCTCGGCCTGCTCCGCTGCTCAGCTTCGCGCGCGCCCGCCTCCCCAAGCCCCGCTGCCAGGGCTCACGCCGCCGCGCTCCCCTGCGCCTCCGTGGCCAGGGCTCCGCTGCCTGACCATTTGGGTGGTTTCACGAGTGGTTTTGCATTTTCTAAAAATTTAAAAGGTTTAGGTTTAATTAAAAAATTCATTTCAAATCAGAAAATATCTGTTGGTGTTCTATTTGGCATTATTTGAATCTTAGTTGTTCATATTTCTTGTATTTTATTACGATCAATAAAACATTAGGAATAGTAACAAATATGATGTAAACAACTTCAAATAGAGTACCAACAGATAACTTACATTTTTAGAAAACTTTTGGTTCCAACTTCATATTTTTTGATTTGAAATGAATTAGTTATGAAATTTTTTTGATTAAATTGAAACTTTTTAAATTCTAGAAAATGCAAAACTATCCTTGAAATCACCAAAGGGCTAAACTTGCCCGGTTTTGACAGTTGGATGGCCTTTCCTGTCCGGTTTTGTAGTTGTGGGTTGAAAATCAGACTTCGGCTATAGTTGGAGGGTGAAAATTGAACTTTTCCTTTATATTAACCAGTGGCTATATATATTTGTGAAGCTAGATCTTTAGATTTGCAACATACCAATGGATTTTTTTTACCAGAAATAGTAAAATGTAAGTACTAACTCAACATCAATGCAGTATGTAGAAGGAACAAAGAACATACTCCCATGACATCCCACATTCCGTTGTGAGGTAGAAGATCATCAGGAGGCAAGTACATCAGGATAAGCTCAAGTGCTGGACAGAGACCATATGTGAAGAAAACCACAACCCCGAGCAGACGTTATCATAGTATTGACAGATGAATCCAAACATACGGCGCCTCGGCCCGGGATAGAATGACCACTGTCACGCGGAACTTTTTTGTGACACTGGGCATGACAAGGACAGAGCGTTGGCTTTGGTTTGGTCGGTGAAGTAGTAACAACCAACAATAATTAAATAAAAAAAGGACAATGGTTTTTTTCTCATCGCTGAAAGGTACACTTGTCGCCCATCAACGCGTCTTTCGATCAGTTGTTTTTTTCTGGGCAGCACGCGTATCCTTTTGTTGTTTTGTAACCATAAATAAATTATTATATGCAAGCAAAATGTAGTTACATGACAAGATAGATCCTCCCGTCGCATCATTTTTTTGCTAGCCACAACAACTAATTCGCCTCAAAGATTTTTCAACGATCTGATCCTGCAGCACATGCCGTGACGGCAGTGGTAGACGTCCTGCGTAGAAGGTGTCAAACTCGGCACTGACAAAAATAAGCTCGGACATGCATGGAATATATGATGTGTTTTACCTCATCACCAGTTGAGAAGTTCTACTAATTAACACTTAGCTCCCTTGAAGCTATGGTTAACTATATCCTTGATGAACATGTAGCAGGCCGCTGCTGGGTGACTGAAAGTGCATTTTCCTAAGTGGGTTTTGGTGTTGATCACGCGCACAATTAGGGGATTAACACGCTTATCGAGTGTTTAAAAGATTTCAAGGTCAAGAGAAGGCAAAGGTATACAAAACAATTCGAAAAGAAGCACAACATACAAAGGCAAGACAACGTTGAGCTCAAAAGAAGATTTAATTCATCTTTTCTATTTTAAATTTGAGTTTAGGAACGCCGTACTATAAAGAGGGATGCGGATGGATTGCTTAGGGATGCAAATGTGTTCCAATGAGATGCTAACCAAAACTTTGAGAGACACAAAGCACTCACGGACACAACCCTTAACCTCAAATTTCCGGTCCCTGTCGGAAGTTCCGACATTGTGACGGAAGTTCCAACAGGCGTCGGAAGTTTGCAAAAAGTCCCAACAGGGACTCTTTGTCTGCCTAGTTGATCCCTATCGGAAGTTCCGACAGGTGTCAGGAGTTTCTGGAAACTCCTGACGGGAGTTCTCTGTTCAGCTGGGGTGTCCCTGTCAGAAGTTCCAATAGGTACATTACCAGCACACAGTAACGACTAGTTTTTGGGGGTTGGGTATAAATACCCCTCTACCCCCTCCTTCATTTGCTGCTGACCTAACTCGAGACAAACACTCCCAAGCATTGATTCCTCACTTCCTCTCCCTTTGAGCCAAATCCTTGAGTCCTTGAGCTAGGGTTTGAGTGAGAGTGAGATTGAGAAGGTGCGTGACTTGAGGGTTGAGTTGAAGTACGAGAAGTTCATCTCAAGAAGCATGTCAAGCATCTCCGGCTCCAATTCGTGTTCTTTACTCTTGAAGCTTGCTTCTAGACGGCTAGGCTTCGCCCGTTGAGCGCCCTCTTTGTGTGGTGCGCCCAGGAGTGTTTGTATTACCCAATCCTTTGTGGATTCAATAGTAAGTGACTCAATCTTCCTTTGTGGTTGATTGAGGAAGGTAAAGGGTTAGTGAGGACCCGACTCTTTGTGAGCTCCTCAACGGGAGACGTACCTCTCTTAGTGAGAGTGAACTCCGGTAACAAATCTGTCTCGCT